>NC_058130.1:548316643-548364353 GCF_016433145.1 Gracilinanus agilis
GGGCAGGGGCTGCGCGGGGGGGGGGGGGGGGGGCGGGAGAAGGGGGGGGGGGGAGAGAGGAAGAGTCAGCGCCTCTGCTGCGGCTGCAGCTACTGCGGCCGAGTTGAATCAGGACATGCAAAGCGCGCGCGCGCACAAACATACACACGCAGAGACGTTTAAAGAGCATGTGGGCATGACAGAGTGTCTGTCTCCAGCGTGCTCGGGATTTCGAAACTGCCTTGCAATCCTCGACCAGGGCTAACAACCACGGAAGACTGACGGGAGACGATCACCGCTCGGTGTGTGGGGCTCCTCTTATCTACTTCCCGAAAGTACTGTAGTTTTGTTGGAAGAGCACTAGTGCTGAGAGAAAGGAGAAGCAGCGAGAGCCCAAGACGGGGGTAAAGGGTAGAAGCTGATTCAGTAAGCAGTGTGTCCTCACCCTGCAGCCTACTTTCTCTACTCTCCTCCCACCCCCACCTCATTCACAGTCAGCCTGGCGTAGAGCTCAGTCTGTAGCCACCGAGAGAGCTAAGTTAAAGGTAGCTGTCAAAAAAAAAAAAAAAAAAAAAAAGTCTTTTCCTTCTAGGGGAACGAATAGGAAAGAGGAGGGGGCATCCTTTAAAAAAAAAAAACAACCTACTCTCTTCCAGTTTAATGATCAAACGGGAGCCTGCCTAAGGAAGAAAGGCCAAAAAAAAAAAAAAAGTGGGGGAGGGCTCCTCTCCTGACTGGCTGCTTGGTCACCATCGCCACGGTGCCAGTGATGCGGGTCCCTGGGACTGAACCAGCGGGGAAGGGTTTGGTTTCTTTTCTTTCCTCCCCTCCCCTTTTACTCCTGTGCCCTCCCCCCTTCCCCTCCCCCTCTTTTCTCTCGTATCTGTCAGAGTGACAGCAGCTAGGGAGGAGGGAAGAGGCAGTGAGTGCTGGGGCGGTCGGTGCTGCTGCTCTCTTACTCTCACTTACTCATTGCTGGAAGGTGCGGGTGTGTGTGAGGGGGGGTGGTGGAGAGTAAGGGGGGGTGAGCCTTTGAGGGGGAGAGGTTGGGGGTGGAGGAAGGACCTCCTGTACCTTCTCCCCTTTCCTTTCTCACTCTGACAGGCTGGGGCTTAAGGCGCTGTGGAGCACTGAAGCAGGAGGGAAAGAACAAAGGACGAAAGTGGGGAGGGGAAGCCGGATTGGGAAGGGGACGAGCCCCCGACCCGACTTCTAGGGAGCAGGGAAGCCCAAAGTGTCAGTTGAATCCCCTCCAACTCCGAGGCGCCTGGGATTGTAGCGCCTTGTGTAGCCCTAACGGCCGGAGCAATCCCCTCGCCACCACCTTCTGCAAGTTACAGAGGAGACTGTTCTGAAGGAGGCAGGAGGAAAAAAAGGAAAAAAGAAAGAAATCCCATCCCTGGCTCTCCTTCCCTTCCCTGGGCATTCAGAAATAGAATTATTTCCGCCTGGTGGAAGTCGAAATCAAGAATGAAAACTAAGAAAGGTAAGTGTAGCGTGCGTCTTTCTCCCCGTGTGGTTGTGAGTGAGAGAGATTGTGTGGATGTGTGTCCGTATCCCCATCTAACTGTGTGTGTGGTTCCCTGGGGGGGGGGGGGGAGTAGTGCTTGGGCAGTTAGGGCTGTATGGAGGAGTAATAAGCTGTCTGGACTTTCGGTTACTTTATTTTCCCCCCATAAAATTAGCCCCTACCACCTCCTCTCCTACCCCATCCCAGGAGTCCTGGGTCCCTTCTTTTTTTTTCTTTGTTGAGGTCCTGTCTACAATGGCAGTTGGTTGATGTTTCACTTCTAGACACAACATGAGGGGCTGTTGTTTGGAGACTGGTTTCTCCATGCTGCTGGCACGTTGTCAAGAAGCACGCTCAACTGCCTTGTTTGTGCTCCTCAAAGTTTCATTGTCTGCCCCACCACCCCCATGCTTTTTTGAAAACCCGAGCAGAAGCTTACCTTCCCCCCTCCCCACCCTCGACCCCTTCCCTTAGCCTTTCCGAGGCAAACTTCACCCCGTTTCTTTACCCGTGATGAGACTTTTATTTCCTAACTTTCAAAATGAGAGGCTCCAGCCAAACAAAGTCGTCTCTGTTTGGAGTGGGAGCACCCTGGATGGCAGGATCCACTGAGTCTTTGTTTGAAACTTGGGCTTGAAGAGCTCTCACTCTGGGGTTGGGTTTGGGCTATTCTCAAACCCACCCCCCCACCCCCACTGAAATGTGATATTTCTTTTTGTAATTATACTAGCTTCTGTATACCATACACTGTATGCTAACTTCCCCCTCATTGAAAGGTGATATTTCTTTTTGTAATTATACTAACTTCTGTATACCACATACTAACTTCCTCCCCCCATTGAAATGTGATACTTTTTAAAATTATACTTTTTCATACTATATATACTGTATACCAACCCCCTCAACCTTATCCCTCGCATGAAATGTTAAAAGACTTAATTTAAAAAAATACTCCCCGATGAGGAGGGGGACGCATTTTAAAGGGTTAAATTGTAGAAGGGAAGAATTTGTTTTTAATGTCTAGAGAAAACTGTCTTTTTTTGTTGTTAAAGGAATGTTTTAGACCGCTGACTGTTTGATTTTGACAGGCAGGTCTGCTTGTGCCAGTTAGGGTCTGTGATTGTTTCTGTAAAAGCGCCCTGGAAGTTTTTAAAAACTGAAACTTGGCATCAACCTGTCTTTAGAAAACACCCAACTTTAATTTGTTTGTGGGAGAGTGGGGTGGGGGGAAAAGTTGTTTCCCCCTCAAAACCCGGAGGAACACACACACACACACACACACACACACACACACACACACACACACACACACAGGCAGCTTAACTTTCGGTTTACTGAAGCTAAAGTTGAATTTTCAGTTGTGATTTATGTGCGAGGGGTTCAAAACATAAGTTAATCGAGTCCTGAAGCAAATGTTCCAAAGCGAGGTAGGAAGGCTCCTATTGCGCATGCTCACTAACTTCCTCGAGGGATGGCTTTTTTTTTTTTTTTTTTTTTTAACTCCACATTCTTTCAGACTGGTAATACCCAGAGAGGGTTTGGGACCGTCCGCCCCCCGTGGGGGGGAGGGGGTCCGCGTAGGATACGTTACGAGATAGAATATTGTTGAAGTAGAACGCTGGGAGGCGTGGGGTTCTTTCTACCGAACCTCCGACTTGAGGATTCTGTTGGTTTGATTCAGAGACTTTGAAACCCTTTGGTGAAGGTCGCCTGCCCCCCTCACTCCTTCCCCCCACCCCACCTCAAACTTTCCCTTGGAAGCTTGGAGGGAATTTAACTGCCAGATTAGGCTATAAATAGGCCGGGGTCCTCTAAACGCCTCCTCCCCCCGTCAGGTTACCGCATTCATTAGGTGATTCATTGAATTCATTGATTGCTGAAAAAGCAACCGTTTCCCTACGCACGCTCTGGGAATGGCGTCCGAGACCGACCCCCAAAGTGAAAGAAAGTTTCCCTTCTAGTAGGCTTGTCGGTGCTTGGCAATTTCCGTGGGGACAATTTGTCCAGTGACTATAGTTTGGGGTTGCCCCCCCCCTTTTTGGTTCCTTTAAAAGTCCTATTCTTGTTCCCTTCCCCTGAGTAGATTTCCGCCTTCTGCCCGTCCTATTGTTCGGGCTGTGCCTCAGGGTAGGACTGTCGAAATACCCAACTTCGTTGGAAAACTTTTAACTCCCTCCCCGAGTCTTCTCCCTGCCCCCGCATTCTTCCCCCCCTGGTTCCCGCATTCTTCCTGATCCCTCCCCCTTCTCCCTCTCCACTTATAATAAAGAATTGAGTGTGTGAAAATGCTGATATGATTAGTGTGAGTGTTTGGTAATCAAGTCTTGTGAGCTGAAGTTCTGGTTATTCAGCACTGAAATAATGCAAACAATGAAAGGTGACATGTTGGAGGGGGAAACTTTGAGATTATAGGAAGAAGGTCACTGGTTTAGAGTTCATGTGGGGGAGATGAGACTGTTGATAGTTGGTGTTCGGACAAAGGTTTTCTCTTTTTTAAGGTTAGGTTGGCAGATTGCATTTGTGGGACGCTTCACTCTTTCAGTTCTTCCTATCTTTTCTGGTTTCTTGTAATCTAAAATTCTTTTGAATTCTCTTTGGGTTGTGGTAAATTTTACTGCTTTGGGGGATGATTAAAGTTCAGGCGGTGGAACACAGGAACAAAAGCTAGATTCCTTGCTTCCCTCCTCTCCTGCCCCTCCCTTCTCTTCCTCCTCTTTTCTCCTCTCCTCCCTCCTCCCTCTTTCCCTTTGTAAAAACTACCTTTGAGGGATGAAACGGTTTTCATATTCTGTGTTACAGGAAGATTTAAGGCTCTCTAGAGCCAACAGTTGCCTATGACTGGGTTTGAGGGATGAGTTTGTGGTGGTTTTAATATCAAAGTTCCCTGTCATATATTTTTTAAAGCTCACTTTAATAAGAGTAACTTGGACTAAGTTACAAAGAACTGTAGTCTTCTAAATCAATTTGCAAATTAGAGGAGTGTATACTTCTGAAAAATTGCAGACTTTTACATAAAGAATCCTCGGAAAATGGTTTAAAAGCAACTTGGGTAAATGGTTGGATTCGAAAAATTCCAGTAGTTCTTTTAATCCCTGCCTTTTGACAGTGTTATGCTCTTGCTCGAGAGAGCCTGTTGTTTGGGCCAGCCAAGCCCAGTTCAGTTTGGATGACTCAAGTGTTAAGATTTCTATTGTATCTCCTGGGAGACCATCTTAACAGGAAACTTTTCCTCTCCAAATTTTTGCTTAATTAAATTAATGGTTAACCTTTTTGCCTTAAGGGTTTTCACTATCATTTCTAGCTTCTTTGCCTTTTGTCTTAGCTCAACTAACAATTTTTTCCCCATTTGTTGTCATCCTACTGATGTTGAGATTCTAAACTCTTTAAGAGCTAATCTCGACTCCTCTGGGCCCCTTGTCAAATACTAAGTAACAAGGCCTTCTGACCCTTTGAGAATAAGGAAGTAGGTAGAATAAAAATAATCTGTTCCTTTCTACTACTTAATCATGACCTATGAATTCATATTTGGGAAACAAGTCATCTCTGGGAAACTTTTCCAGATCTTTTACAAAAGGAAATGACTAACAAAGAAAAAAGAAAATTAAGTAGATCTGAGCCATAATCAATAGGCATGGTTTCAATGAAAACAGTCTTGACAGCAGCAAACGTGGTTATGCCGCACTGAACATATCAGCTGGTGTCGTCAGGGAACTCCAGTCTCAACTTCCTGTTACTGAAGCTTTTGTGCACATATTGGAAATATTTGTTAAGTTCAGAGGCCTGTCATTCATTTATTTAAATGAACTCAGGATAGAAGAAAGTCTTTCAGGGCAGTTTGGTGTTGCTTAACTGAAACTTGCTTTTGTGTCAGTGTCACTAACCTATTGGGAAGGGATCAAGCTTCTTGTCAAACTGAGTAAGCAGATCAAAGGGCAAACTTTTTTCCCCTTGCCCTTTGTTATAACCAAGTTACAGTTAGGAACCAACTGCTCTAAAAGTAGATTTTCACACTTCATGGCTGGTTTCTTAGGAAAAAGGCAATAATTGTGATAAGCCCTAAAGACTGCCTTTTCAGATTTGGGGATGTTGAAAGCAATTGCTTTATTCACATTCTTTAGTTGCTGACATATCTTTCTCTAATTGACTTTGTAAAAAAAAATTGCTAATTGCCAGTGCTGAATTACGGAATAAGTATGAAATCTTCAGTCTGTCCTAAACAAATTTTATCATACTTAACCATTTTTTAAATGGAGCTATAGTTCCTAAAAGGTTTTTTTTGTTGTTGTTGTTGTTCCTAGTTAAAAGACATTTAAGAGAGAAAAGTCTCTTTCCACAGTCTTAACTATTTAGTAAAGTCTATAACTTGGATCCATCTCTGAAGAGCAATTTATTTAAATTTCTAAGGAGGCCACAATAGGGAATTAACATAGTTATGGAGTTTATAACTATTGGCTAAACTTTGGGTCTCTTCTAAAACAGTATGTATTTGCATAATCACAGTTCTTTTTGTTAGAGCTTTCATTACTTTGACTGTCTCCTGAGGTCTCTGGTTCTTCCCTGGATACCATTTTTCCTTTTCTCTTCTCAATACCTCCTGCCCCCTGCAGTCCAAATCTAAATATGTGTGTCAAAGTAAAGCACCGGTCAATTAACTGAGAAAGGCATTATAAGTGGAATCTCATAAACAAATCTTTTAATAACAGTGAGTCACTTTCTTGTTTTATTATGCTAAAATATTTAATTATATTAATGGGGGGGATCAGTTGACTAACTTTGAGAAGAATTATGTCCTTGTTATCCAGTTGGGAAAGACTTTCATTAGGTTCTATCTTCTGGAAAAGAGTAGTTTCCCTCTTTGAACTGAGATAAAATTAACTACTGTAGTGATCTAGAGAAACATTCAAATCATAGGGATGGAGCTCTTTAAAGAAAATGATTGTGGGTAAATCTGTTCCTATATAGAAGTGTCACTTAATAAATTGTGTTAATTAAAGCCTGTCGTCAGTCCTATCTGTGGTTTAGGTTTTACACTGGTATGTGAATTCCTAAAATTGTTGTTGGGATTAAAGTGTTTAAAACCAAAATAAGTTTTTCTTTGGGAATTATATTGTTTAGTTTCCATCATCCTAGAACAACTTCAGACTGTATATGGTGACCAAATAAAAATATATGATGGTATTCATTTACTGTTTAGAATGTATTAGCTCCCAATTACCAGGGAATCTGCTTTGCCAAATTAATTGTATGTGACTGCCCAGGGGAGTGGGGAGGAGGAAGCGAATTTAAAAATATTTTTAGGAACCAAAAATGTATATTGAAATTGGTCCTCATAACTAATCCCATTTAGAAGATAATAACATTAACTTTGGAATAGCAATTAACTTTATGTAAATTTAGAGCGAAAGAACAATAAAATATCTCTTAGAATAAAATTGAAATGCCATGCCTTTTTAGGATATATAAAGCATGTTTAATTATTTTAATCTTCACTCATAAGCACCAATAGAGTATTTAGGAATGACTCACTATCATTTAAAACTGATGCAATCAAAGGGGATGAGAGAGTAATGTACTAGCTAGCGTTTTTCAAATGTATTTCAGAACACCTATTATATTTACACTCCACCCTCTCAACTTGCCTCACACACCCTCCTTATTTAAGTGTCCTTAAAAAAAAGTTGTTAGCCGCATACCGTTATAGTGCCCTTCCTGTGCAACATGTGGCATGATATTTACTTTAGATGCAATTTGTCTGGACTGCCAGAGCAGATGAAAGGTTTTTCTGGGCACCAGTTAAAAGGAATGTGTGAAGTAAAATCTTCTTGGGAGGAAGGTCCTGTATTAATGACTTGTTAGTCAGTGGGAGGACTATCCTTAGTTCATTTGATTCACTTCATGTTTAGGCAGCAGTCTCTTCTGGTGGCTGAAAGCAAGACATTGCCAGAGAGTTCATCTCGTTGGACTGAGTTGATTGGACTACCCTGACTCTTGACTTTTGTGTTTTCATAGGTGTTGTTCCAGTTTCAGGCAGTGAGACTGAGGATGATGACAATATGGATATTCCCCTGGACCTTTCCTCTTCATCAGGCTCAGGCAAGCGGAGAAGACGGGGTAATCTACCCAAAGAATCTGTACAGATTCTCCGGGACTGGCTCTATGAGCATCGGTTCAATGCTTATCCTTCAGAGCAAGAAAAAGCTTTACTATCCCAGCAAACACACCTATCCACACTACAGGTAAAAACAAATCAAGAAAACTTCACTAAGAGTTTATGGAAAAATATTCTTCCCCCCCCCCCCATTTTATAGAGTTCCTATGTGTTCATTTATGTAGATATATATGTAGTTCTTCCCTCCTTTTCCCTTCCTCTTTAAAATTAGAGAAGGGTTTTTATAGTGTTGAAAAGTAATCTGATTATTTAGACTATCATCTTAGCAGGTAATAATTTCTGTAATGATATATCATAAGGGAACACTGCTTTATATAGCAAATATGAAAAAGAGGTTAAACCTTCCTTTATTGCCCAGGAAACTGGTTTGATATTTAAACAGGGACAGACTTCAGTGAGGTAATTCATGTTGTGTCTGTTGACATAGCCATTCGAACAGGGAAAAATCAGTAACTGTGGGAGGAGTGGCTCTTTTCATAGAGGAAAGACTTTCCTGTTGTTTATTAACCTAAATGCAAGAACAATAGGTAATAGGTTAATATACAGGAGAGTTAAAAGGTAAACTTCTTTCTTTAAAAAACATTTTCAGACATCTGGCAACTTTTGTTTCTTTATGAAGAATTGTGACAGAGAAGTTATTTTATTTTTTTATTACTCTGGAAGAAGCACTCAGCTGGGACCACTAATTTAAAACAATTTAAAAATCTAAAAGGACCATTTCATACCTTCCCCCAAAAAGGTAAAAACCATTAAAAAGTGTTGTCATATTTCCCAGGTCTGCAACTGGTTCATCAATGCACGCCGCAGACTCCTCCCTGACATGCTGAGAAAAGATGGCAAGGATCCAAATCACTACACTATTTCCCGCCGAGGGGCCAAGATTTCTGAAGCTAACTCTGTGGAGTCAGCCATGGGCATCAAAAACTTCATTCCAGCTTTAGATGAGAATTCATTTCAGGCCTGTACAACTGGACCAAACCAGACCTTAGGAAGACCACTGTCTCCTAAGCCCCCATCCCCAGGATCGATTTTGGCCCGGCCCTCAGTGATTTGCCATACCACGGTGACTGCATTGAAAGATGCCCCTTTCCATCTGTGCCCATCAGTCGGTGTTGGACAGAACATAGATATGCAGCAGATACCAGCCAACGGTTTCACAGACACCTCTCTCCTCTACTCGGAGGACACGAGTAAATCTGGACCAAGTGCAAATACCCAGAGTGGGCTTTTCAACACTCCTCCCCCTACCCCACCAGACCTCAACCAGGACTTTAGTGGATTTCAGCTCCTAGTGGATGTTGCCCTCAAAAGGGCAGCCGAGATGGAGCTTCAGGCAAAACTGATGGCCTAACCCTTTTTTCAAGCAGCAGAATTCTCAGAAAATGTTTGTTATGGTTCCCTGGGTGATATCAAAAGACTAATGACTGCATTATTTTATATATGTTTTTTATTAATATTTGCACAAAGGATTGCTGAAATGAAGCTTCCTGTTACTGAGATGTCTTCAATGGAATATAGTCATTCCAAGAACTGTAAACTTAAAAGCTACTGTAGAAACAAAGGGTTTTCTTTTTTAAATGTTTCTTGGTAGATTATTCATAATGTGAGATGTTTCCCAAGATCATGTGATTTTTCTCCCCCCCCCCCTCCTTTTTCCCACCATCTCCCTTTATTTTTGTTGGTATTTCTTTCAGACTGTGCAATACTTAGTAAAGCTATAGTCTTCTTCTCATTCCCATGTGGAACAGGATGCTGACATACTGTCTACTAAAGAAATTTTCAATTTTTTTAAGCAAGTATGAACCTAGTTGATTGATGTTGCCTTTTTCATGATGTAATAAAATATTTTCTTTAAAAGTGATGCACTGCAGAGTATTTTGTTGAGGAGGCACTTCCTAATAATTAGTAGAAACTTGGGTATAACTGGAAGATAGAGTATCATCTCTCAGGAACAGGGAAATGTAGATATAAATTATTAGTATTGACAGGGATTAGGCAAATTAAGAGTCTAGCTTTAAACTTTTTTGTGCTGAAAATCATTTTGTTAACTTTTGGTATCCTAACTAATTCCCTTAAATACTAGTGCTGCCATTCAATTACTCATCTAGTGTTCAGCCATGAACAATTTTAAACATTTCTAATTGTCCTATAGAAACCACTTTTTAAAGACTACCTGACATCACCTGCTTATATAACTTTGGCTGTGAAGTTACAAGCTAACTTCTCCCACTGTCTTCTGCCTGCTTTCTTGTGATTTAAAGTATGCTATTCTAAATTGATTAGCACTTTTAAGTACAATGTTGGCATTGTACTTAAATTTTTCATTCCCAGGTTGATGCGCTCTCACCTAGGTGGCTCATATCAACTAATTTAAATATTAACTTGGAGTAAAATGTAACACCTACCTTAGCTTGCCAAGTGACCCTGTGTATGAGATCTATCAGGTCCTACCTGTCAAAATTAAAATGTCAGCCATCATCCAATCCAACCTACATCAATTCAGAATGACTGTTTGCCAGAGGCAGCCACCAAGCCATGAATTCTTGGGGTTGTAACAATTCATGAACACTAGAGTAGATGTAGATGAAGTGACATCCTTAAAATAGTAAGGTAACGTTAAAAAAGAAGTTAATTGAAAGCGTGCCACAGTACAAAGAGCCTTGGATTTGAAATGAGAAGAAATAGATTTGAAGTCTGCTTCAATAACATAATACCTGGGTGACTAATCACACTTTGGATCTCAGTTTCTTCACCTGTAAAATAAATCAGGTGACCCCCCCCCAAAAAAAAAAACAACCCTTCTAGCTCTAAATTTATGATCCTATGATCCAAACTGCAAATAATTTTTCAAAGTCAAATTAATCCTTTTCTTCCATACCACAGAGAATGGAATTTATAGCTTACCAATGCTCAACTCCTTCCTCCCAACTTTTGCAAACAGCTTCTGTGTTTAGGCTTTAGTTTTCAGTGTTATTGAGAAATTCATTTAATTTGTTGATTTAAAGCAGTTTGTGCAATGTCATCTAGGTAAATTTGATTAGTGTTTGAAGTTTCTAGTTTAAAATCTTTTAAGTTTTTATTTAAAGTGACTGAATCGGTTTAAAGCCAAGGCACTAATGAGCAAGCCCTAAAGGATCTTAGGGAATTGCTAATTACTCACTTCTCTCAGAACAAAGTGAAGTTTATCTCTGGAAACTAGCCAGAGAGTTAAAAAACAATGTTCAGAAACTGGAATTTGAGGAACAGTAAG
Source organism: Gracilinanus agilis (assembly GCF_016433145.1). NCBI lineage: Eukaryota > Metazoa > Chordata > Mammalia > Didelphimorphia > Didelphidae > Gracilinanus > Gracilinanus agilis. The sequence goes on from NC_058130.1 coordinate 548,327,552, forward strand.
GACATTTTTGATGGTGGGTAACTGGTTGTTAAGCTAATTAACTAGAGGATGTGGCAAGGCTTCACCTAAAGTGAACTAAAATTGAAATACCCAGTAGATTGCCTTTTGGGTTAAGCTCAGGATGCCAGATCTGAAAGCTAAAGAGGCAACAAATGCTTTGCAGCTGAAGGGAAAATAATGTCCAGGACCCATGAGGGAAGTTTGGAATAGATAGGTATAAAAGAGTTGCAGTGTTTAAGCAAATTTTCAGGGAAATGGCATTTTAAATTTTTCACTATTTTTAACTCTTTAAATTTTGAGTTCCAGATTTTCCCCCATCCTCCTCCCCTACCTACAAAGAAGACAATATATTAATTACACATGTGAAATCATGCAAAACATTCTTTGCAAAATATACTTTCTGCCTTAGTATTGATATTAAGTATCAGTTGCAAGGCAGAAGAGTGGTAAGGGCTAGGCAGTCTGGGTTGAGTGATTTGCCCAGGGTCACATAGCTAGGAAATGTCTGAGGCTAAATTAGAACCTCTTGTCTCCAGGCCTGGCACTCTACTGTGCTGCCCCATGCAAAATATATGTATTTTTTAAATGACAAGAAAAGTAGTGAGAAAATTATGCTTCCATTTGCACTCGGAGTTCAATCAGTTTTCTCTCTGCAGGTGAATAGCATTTTTTCCATCACAAACCCTTTGGAATTGTCTTGGGTCATTGATCAGAGTAGCCATATCTTTCACAGTTGACCATCGTTACAGAAGTTTTGTTATTGTGCACTGACCTCTCCGTTCTTCTCATTTCACTTTGCATCAGTTCATACAAGTCGTGATATTTTTTAACTACCCCCCCCTTCGTCATTGCGCACAGCACAATAGTGCTCCATCCTTATCAGATGCCACAATTTCTTTAGCACTTCCCTAACTGATGAATGTCCGACAATGGCACTTTTGAAAGAACGACTGCTTAAATGTTTATGGACAGCAAGGAGAAAGGGCAACCTCTACAAAGGTATTTGGAAGGCCTCCAAGTTGGGTGAAACTTGTTCAGAGTTTGTAAGAAAAGCTTAAGGAAGACTTTTAACAACAGCATTAAGGTGAGGCTAAAAGTAACCTTTGCCCTTACCTTAGGAAAGGTCTCCAAGAGGACAGATTGGTACTCGCTGGCCAGGTCAAGATTGTTTGCACATTTTCCTTTCTTTAAAAGCTTGCTTTTCCAGATCAGAAGGATCCAAATCTTTGAAACCTCTGATAACATTCATATTTTGGCACTCTTTCTGATAGTGATTGTAAAAATTTCTTAGCAATTAAATGCTAGCATATCACCATTACATTTTGTCATTCCAGTTGCCAAGCACAGCTTATATGCATTTTCAGATAGTTTTGTATATTTTAGTATTTTTTAAGTTCTCTTGTTAACTTGATCCATTACTCAAGCAAGACTGAAATAAAATTGTGGAATTTTGTTGTCCATTTCAAATATTACTCTTGAAAATGGATTTGAATCTGTGCAAAACTAACACGTTATTCCATTAGTCACCTTTTTTTTTCCCCAGATGGTAGTAAATCTGTACCATCTGGAATAGCACTTTAAAAAATTCTCTGTTCAACATTCTCAGTTTTATGTCATTATCCGGTTTCACTTGTTTTCAGTTGATCTCTTCTTGTAAATCCAGGACTTAAATGAACATGATGAAAAGTTACATTGCTGCATTTTCACAGCTTGTACAATGATAGTATTGACAGAATGTTAAGAGTTCGAAGGGGCCACGTAGATCTTCTGCAACCCCATTGCCCAAGAAGTACAGTGACCAATGCCACGTAGCTGGCAAGTAGACCCAGGCCTAGAAAGCAACCCCTCTAAATCTGCCATCCCAAGACCACGTTGCCCCACAGCTTTTATTTTCTAAGTATTAGGATTTCTTCCAGGCCACAAAACCATCTTCTTCACACTCCATTTCAGTTTGGCAAGGACTATTTCTACGGGAGGCTTTCAGGATCTGATTTATCCTAGTTTCCAAAATTTTGTGTGGCAGCAGATTTAGTGACTGAAATAATCTTGGAATCAACCAATATCAAGAAATCTGTTTTATGGAGTAAGCACCTAATACTTAAGCTACTTTCAATGCGTTTCATTTCCCTTTCTAACTCGTATTCTGACCTGGGACCTTGTGTTTTCTGTTAGGTCTTACCCCTTTACATCTTGAAACTGAGAGCTCTTTTTACATTGTGATTGTTCCCAAGCTAAAGATTTTCTAGTGCTTTAACCCTTCCCTTTTTTCCCCTCTACATCAACTGAGCTAGTTTACTTATCTATTAACGAGTCCCAGAGGTGTTTCAACGAGGCTGATAGGAATCAAGAATGGAATGAACCAAGTAGAATAGAAAATTTAGTAATCTACATTGGCTTAGGGGTCTGGATTGGTTTTCAGACTTAAATCCAAACTTCAAATGAAAAAGAGTTGAAAGCATTCTAACACTCCTCTCCCTCAATCTTTTTCAGTCCTTAAAAATCTACTTTTATCCTAAAGGAGTGGTTATCATCCATCTACACCAAAGATAATTAATTGCTTGGGTCATAGCTTTTGCTTTACCAGTTAATGATCAGGCCTAAAACAAACAGGACAACCTCCCAAAGATTAGCCAGCGTTTTCTCTGCCACTTTCGGTGACAGGGTCAGAACGGCTAGCTGGTTTTGATTTCATAAAAGGGTGGCTACCTTCAAATTTAACTAATAGATTAACCTTATCAGGTGAAATGGATGGCTATTAGCAGGCAGGTGCTGCTCTGTTTTTCAGTCTCTCTGTTCATTTGAAGTCTGTCGAGGTACCTTTGATCAGAGCTCCTCAGCCTTCTCCAAGGCCTTGTCTGTGTCCGTGGAGGTTGTCCCAGGGAAACATCAAAAGAACTGTAAACCAGACTCTAATCTCTGCTTCTTCCTGTTGCTCTGTCTGCTCTACTAGGTTCAGAGAACAGTCTTTTCCTTGAAGGAGTGTCCACACTCTCCTCAAGGCCATAATGGGCTTTCTGTATAATTGGGTATATGGGGAGTATCAAAATATCCACACTTTAGAGGGATTTCCTTCTTTTGTAACTCAAAGCCTTGCCAAATGGGCATCCTTATGGACAAAGGAGTGAGGAAGATCTGGAAACTCAGACCTAATGGCCAGGCTTGGAAGTAACTGTAGAGCAAACCGATTGCTTTTTGGAAGTCCGTTAAAACATTTAATCTCTTAAGGGATCATTTAATGATGCCTATAATTCGACATTCCTTTAGAGATGCACAGATTCTTATTTGAACCTGGGAGAACTAGGTTATAGGTTATTGTATACTGTACTGTAAACACAGGTCAAAATATTAGGAATGATTTACATTGTATAGATAAGATAATGAAATTTAGAGTGACCCACCCAGGGTAAAACGAAACTAATGTACGTAAGAAGCTGGTTTTGAACTCAGGTCTTCTTTAAAATTTTTTTTAATTTTATTTTTCTTGTCATGCAAAACAGACTTCCATATTGGTCACTGTTGTAAGAACACATTCTTACATCACCGAACTCCAATGTAAAACCAAAGATTCGCTGATGTGAAAGACAACTCCAACAGTTCTTTCTCTGGAAGTCTTGAGCCTTTCAGGGTCGTCTCAGATCATTGTATTGCTGGAAATGAGGTTTTCTTGCCCCAAATTGTTAGCACTTAATGTACAAATACTGAAATCTAGCTGGTAGGCAGCTAGGGAGTGCACTGGATAGACCACTGGACTAGGAGTCAAGGGGATCTAAATTCAAATACAAGGGGCAGCTGGGTAGCTCAGTGGATTGAGAGCCAAGCCTAGAGATGGGAGAACCTGGGTTCAAATTTGACCTCAGACACTTCCTAGCTGTGTGATCCTGGGCAAGTCACTTAACCCTCATTGCCTAGCCTTTATCCCTCTTCTGCTGTGGAACCCATACATAATATTGATTTTAAGACTAAAGGTAAGGTCTTAAAATGAAGCAAATAAGTAATTAATTCAAATCCAGTCTCAGATACTCACTAGCCATGTGACCTCTGGCAAGTCACTTAACCTCTGTTGGCCTCAGTTTCCTCAACCATAAAATGAGGGTGGATAATAGTAGCAGCTATCCTCCAGAGGCATTGGGAGAATAAAATAAAAGATTTGTAAAATGCTTTGGACATAGTAGGAGCTACATAAATTAAATAATTTATTTGTCACAAATTAATTTATTAAATAAATGAAAAATATATAAATTATTTTTAGAATTAAATAAAATAAAAAATAAAAAGTTATAACTACTACCATTCCTTCAGAACTGCTTTCCCCGTTCTGCTTATGGACATTGTGCCTGGGACCAATACATAATAATCATTCATTCAACACCCACCATGGACAAGATACTGTGCTAGAGGCTGGACAGAGAAAGATTAAACTAGATATTGATTCTGCCTTCAAGGAGTTTAGAATCTGGTACAGCAATAAGACCCCACAAATAATATTATGCAAGTTAAAATAAAAGAGCCAACCAAACAGAAAGGCACAAGGAGGATCACTCTGAAGAGGTATGGGGGACGTGAGAAGGTATCATTTGAACTGGCCTTTTCAAGGAAGGAAGGATTCAAGTAGGTGAAGATTTGGAGGGAATCCCTTCTAGGCATGATAAATGGGTTAGAAACAGGAAGGACTACCTGAGACAAAATTGGGAAACTGGATAGTCCAGTTTGCCTGGAATCTAGAATGCCCAGAAGGGAGTGGGGAATAAGGCAGGAAAAGTATTTGGAGCCATGTTGGGGAGGGCCTTGAATTTCAGTCTGTGGTGCTTATATTTTATTCAGTAGGGAATAGCCACTGAAGGTTTTTGAATAGAGGTGTGACATGAATAGGCCGGTGCATTAGGAAGATTACTCTGGCAAGGGTGAGAAGGATGGAATGGAGAAGATGGAGGCAAGGAAACCAGCTAATGACCTCCAACCATGATCCACCACCAAAGGAAGACTGTCGCCCAAATGCACGTCCAAAGACTCCAGATACTATGGGGATTGGTGCAGAACGACATTAAGTAACCTGCTCAACTGGTTAAAAAGCAGTCACATCTAATAGCTAACTGAAGATGTTTTACCTGATAGGGTCCAAGTCCTAGTTCAAAACAAATTCAAAGGAAAAAAGTAACTGCTGCTTTTTAATTTTATGAGAATTTTGGCTAGAGCCAAAACTGAAGACCTGGGCAGGAGGTCATTGGTGAATAGGAGCAACATCTTTCAAATACACCTAGACCTGCTGTATGAGTCAAAATCTATGAGGATTTGAAAAATCTTGCTCCTACTCAACAATTTCCTCCAGCTGGCTCTCACCCTTTACTCTCTTTTCTCTGACTTCACACATACCGGAGGGCTGGGGCCACGACCTTGTTTTCTTCCCTTGGCTTGTTTCTGAGGGGCCACTACCACTGTTCCCAAATTACTCTGCTGCTTCTGAGGAGGTGAGGGAGAGGAATTCTTTGGTTAACATTTTGTTACCACTTCCATTTTCCTGGTCTTTGTGGCTCAGATGGGGCCTCCACTCTTAAGGCTTATTTAGAATAGTAGAATCATATATTTTTAGAGCTGAAAGGGACCCTAAAGGTTAGCTAACACTGTAGATCATCTTATTTTATAGATGAGAAAACTGATTTCAGAGACTGTGCTTTTGCTTTCCTCCACTCTTCAATTCCACAGTTATGGCCCAGCTGGTAAGGGAATCCACAATCCTGAGTGCTGTGGAATCAGATTAAAATGCAACTAGGAAACATTTAACAGAATTAACAACATGCAGTAAAATATAGATGATGTTAATATGTGATTTCCTAAGTCCATATGCCCTGAAAGAGAACTTTATGTACAACTTAGAGCCCCATTTCAATTTGAGTTTGTCGCTACTGTCTCTCTACATTAGTCATCTTTAACAACTCATCTGGGTTTAATGAAGTCAGCTTTGACAGGTGGGGTGGGCCTAACCCAAGCAAGTTGGGGTAGAATGAGCAGTGATAAGCATCTAAGAATAGCCCTTAGTTCAAGGGGCTCTTAACCTGGGGTCCATGAATTTTTATAAAATATATTGATTATCATATTTCAACATAATTGATTTCCTTTGTTATCCTATGCATGATATTTTGTATATTTAAAAACATATTGGGGGGCAGCTGGGTAGCTCAGTGGATTGAAAGCCAGGCCTAGAGACGGGAGGTCCTAGGTTCAAATCTGGCCTCAGACACTTCCCAGCTGTGTGACCCTGGACAAGTCACTTGACCCCCATTGCCTAGTCCTTACCACTCTTCTGCTTTGGAACCAATACATAATATTGACTCCAAGATGGAAGGTAAGCATTTAAAACAAACAAACAAACAAACAAACAACATATTAGGGTGGCAACTAGGTGGCTTAGTGTATAAAGAGTTAGGCCTGAAGCCTGGGGCTGGGGGGAGGAGGAGGAGGTCCCTGGGTTCAAATCTGGCCTCAGACACTTCCTAGCTGTGTGCTGATTAACAAGTCACTTAACCCCTACTATCTAGGCCAGTGATGGCAAACCTGTTAGAGACAGAGTGCTGGGCCCTACCTCTATCCCACAACCCAGAGATCTTATGCCATGCCCCTCCTTCCCTTACCCCATGCAGGGGAAGGAAGAAGCTCTCCCATTGGACTGCTGGGAAGAGAGGCAGGGGATGTGGAAAAATGTCATCAGGCATGGTGGAGAGGGGGAGGGGAGTGGCTCTGCCTGGGTCCCTCTGCTTTTCTAGTAATGAACTCTGGATGTGGGCACGGATGGCTGCGTGACCACAGAGTGTTCTGTGTGCCATCTCTGGCACCTGTGCCATAGGTTTGCCATCAATGATCTAGGCCCTTACTGCTCTTTTGCCTTAGACCCTATACATAGTATCAATTCTAAAACAAAAGATAAGAGTTTTAAAAAACATTTATTGAGGGAAGGGAGAGGTCCTAGACACTGCAAAGGTTAAGAACTCTTGCCTTGGTTGATTCAGTTCCAAAATTTGCCTCAGGGAAGCAGGATAGTCCATCTCTAGCTTCTTCTCCTCCTGTCCTTCTCCAAGGCTTTATTTCCTGCCAGCAGGAGGTCAGCATCAGAAGTTTGGTCACTGCTCTTCTCAGGGAGAGAAGGGGGACGGGCCTAGAATGATGTCTATCTATTCCATTGAATATTGTTCGTCTAAAGGATGTAGTTTTCAGGTCCAAATTAACTTCAGATCACTATTTCTTTATTGGGAGAAGCAGGACCTTAAGCTCGACTCCGTTCCCACCAAATACCAAGTCCACAAAAGGAGGACACACAGGAAGCAGCAAAGAGGCCCACTTATCTGAGTCAATGGGAAAACAGTAGCCATAGAGGGCATACATAGGAGAATATATACCAGACAGTACCGAGTGAAGGCGCTCTCCTTGGGTCTGAAGTAACAGCTCAACCAAGAAAGAATCCCAGCTCTCACTGAGGGAGAAACTCCCCAAAATCTCTAGTGTACTATGCTAGGGATAGGGACATGATGGAGACTGCCAGTTCCTCTCACTTCACCTTTTTTCGCTGAGTGTTTTCCTTCAGAAACCTGAAGTAGGGTTGGTGTCTTCTATCTTCTCCCTTGAAGCTGGAAGCCAGAAGCTCCTGAAGCCCAAACAAATTGAAGAGACTCACGCATAGAGCCTGAAGTTCTTGATAGCACTGCCCTGTCCCTCATGCACTGATCTCCACTAGCAAGAGTCCCATAGCCATGAGCTTTGGGATATAAATATGTGTGTATGTAGTTACAGATTAACACATATGTATGCATGTGTGTATACATGTATGTATACATGTGCTTATGATGAAACAACAATGATAGCTAATATACTTTTTATATCAGATTGTAAAGCTTGTCTATATAAACTGTATCTCTTTTAGACATTTGATCAATAATAATTATCATTTAACTAGGCTTTGCTCTTTACAGAACACTTTATCTACAATGTCTCATTTGGTCTTCTCAACAACCTGAAAGGTAAATAATGCAAACATTATTCTCTGGGTTTCACAGTTGAGAGGATAAGTGATTCCTTCAAGGTCATATAACAAGGAAATTGCAGAGCCAGGACTCCGCGTCTTCTGAGTCCACGTCTAGAGCAGAGAAGAAAGAATATCAAACTCTAGGAATCGGGAAATGAGTCTAGAACAGGCTCCACCTATAATGTGCTAAAGAACCTTGGGAAAACACCTGAACTTTTCTAGGTTCTAGTTTCCTTCTCTGTAAAATTAGTGATTTAGACTAGATCAAGAGTAGATCTCAACAATGAATGTTTCATAATTGCTTAATGGTCTTCAGAATTGCACCAAAAGAAGTAAGCCATATTTATTAGAAATATATCTAAAAATTATTTGCCTTTTTTCTTTTTAAAGAAGTCAAAATGACTTAAAGAAAATAAAGGTAGGAAGAGGAACTCGACTAGAGTAATTAAAAGAGAAGAAATCTATGCTGGAGGTGAATTTTGAAGATAAAGAGAGATAGATTTTCAAAATCTTCACCATCCAAAAAAGATTAAGAGATTGAGGATTGGGGGAAAGAATTATAGATGTATTAACAGAAAAAGAGGGCAATGCCCTCCCTGCCAAACTCTTGTTTTAACTTGAATTTAGTTTCCTTGTATTTATTATTTTACTTAACTTCTTTATATTAACTATTTTATACCTCTATCTATTTTATATCTATTGCTGTCCTTATTGTATCCCCTAATAGTAAAAATATCCCCCAATAATAAAGTTTTTGTGAGTAAGGATTGTTTATTAGTCTTGTATTTTCCCAGAGCCTAGCATAGGACCTGGTACATAATAGATCCTGTAGTGTGTTTGGTTTTATTTTGTTTACATTAAATTAATTAATTAATTTGTTTGTTACATTAAATTTCCCAGGTATCTCTCTTCCTTCTTTGCTACTCCACACTGGAGAAAGTATCATTTGACAAAAGGATATATGCATATGTAAAGCTATATCTTGCTCATTTTGATTTATCAGTTCTTTTTTTGGAGGTAGGCATACATAAGTTATCCTTCAAACAATATTTCTGTTGCTGTATATCATGTTCTCTTGGTTCTGCTCTTTTCACTCTTTATAATTTCATGTAGGTCTTCCCATGTTTTGAAAAAATTAACCAGCTGAGCACTGTATATAACTTATATCAGACTGTTTAATGCCTCAGGAGTGGGGGAGGGAGAGAGGAAGAGAATCTGAATTGCAAAATGTCAGAAAACAATTGTCAAAAATTGTCTCTACACCTAATTGAAAAAGAAAATCAATAAAATTAACTCGCTCATCATTCCTTACAATGTGGTAATAATCTGTCTCAATCATATGCCACAACTTGTTTAGTCATTCTCCAGTAGATGAGCATCCCCTCAAGTTTCCAGTTCTTTGTCACCACATAGAGATCTGCTATGCATATTTTAGAACATGTAGGTTCTTTTCCTTTTTCCCTGATCACCTTGGGAAACAAACCATTAGTGGTATTGCTGGGCCAAAGAGCATACACAGTTTTATAACACACAACTAGGAAGTATCTGAAGCCAGACTTGAATTTAGTGCCTCTCATCTCTAGGCCTGACTCTCCATCCACTGAACTACCTAGGTGCCCCCACGATTTGGATTCTGAACCATGGTTTAAGACAGTGATGGGCAAACTTTTTAAAGAGGGGGCCAAAGGAAAGGAAATGCTCATCTGTCAGTCTGTTTCTAAGGCAACTCTTTAGAAGTTTCATTGTATTGTATCCTACTCATTGTATTCGTCAGATTAGGAATAATGTCCCGCTGCCGGATAGAACATTTCAGGATAGAACATTTCAGGGGGCCGTATCTGGCCAGCAGGCTGTAGTTTGCCCATCACTGGTTTAAGTTATGGGAATGTTGGACTTACATCCAGGGATGGATGCACCAACCCAGTCCCTGAATCATAGTAGCATTTGATAAATATTTAATGATTAATTGATAAGGCTGTTTTCACCTGAAGCTTTATAAATCTAATCAAAAGAGCTTTGGGGAGCCTAGGAGAAAACTGGTTGATGAATATATACATATATATATATATTTCAGTTTTCTGGTTGATGAATATATATATACATATATATTCATCGACCTGGCAACCATAGTAAGGAGAAAAATAGCATGATGTGTCCCCAAATTCAAAGAAGTATTATACTTGTGTTCAGAAAATTCAATTTCATAAGCGAGGATGATATGGTTAGATAGTAGTTAATCTGAAAAAGATTTGGGGGTTTTAGTGAACATCAAACTAGATAAAAATCAACACTATGGCATAGCAGCCCAAAATGCCCCACAAGGCCTTCTTTCCAGGATTAGGTGTGTGATAATCTCGTGTTCGACCCCTGCCAGTTCTACCGATCACCTTCAGAGAGGACTTTGGCAAACTGGAAATGGATTCTAGACAAGCTTGATTGTGAAAGGCCTTGAGATGATGTCACGTAAAAATAGGTGGAAGGAACCAGAGGAGTTTGGCCTAGGGAAAAGAACCCTTAGCGGGGACAGGAGAGGTCCTGCCAAAGATTTGAAGGGTTGCCATGTAGAAGGATTACAGTTGTTCCTCTTGGCTCCCTGAGAATGGGAACAATGGGTGGGAGCTGCAAAGGTGCCAATTTAGACATGATGTTAAGGAATCCTTCCTCACAATTGGAGCTATCCAAAAGCAGAACGAGCTGTCCCTGAAGCAATGGGTTCCCAGTTCAGGCCAGGGTCGAGTATGTCATCGAGGACACTCTTCTTCAGGTTTGGGTTGACCTCCGTGGCCTCAACATTCCTCTCTGATGCTCAGATTCCACCCTTCTGCGGCCCAGGGGAAGGCCTCCAACACACTAGTTTTGGTATTGAGAATTCCTAGGATTACATAGACAAGAAGCACAGGAGGAAAAGAGGCAAATGTGTGACAATCTGTACTGTTGGAGGGAATCCCCATATCTGTGAGGCTTATGTACCTCCCAAGGTTGTTGTGAGAAGCAAATAGGATACTCCTTGTAAAGAGCTTGCAATTTTGTGGAACACTATGTACGCATGCATGTGCATACAGACACACATACATGTGTGCAGATATAGACACATATGTCTACATTTGGGCTATTGTTACCTGCGTGTGCAATAATTTAGAGGCTAAATTGAATGAAAGCCACCAAGAGCAACTACTCGTCGGCTCCAGGAGCGGGGAGGGAGGAGGGAAGGGAAAGAACATGAATCGTGTAACCAGGAAAAATATTCTAAATTAATTAATCAATAAAAAATTTAAGAATTAAAAAAAAAAAAGAAAGCCACTGAGAAAGCTGGTATAAAAATATTCTTCAAGATGTTAATTGTTTTCTTTTCTAAAGGTTAAGTTCAACAGAATTTAAATACGTTCTTATACATTGGAGGCTCACTATTGATCACAGGAATCTGACGGGGGGCACAGAAACCTACCCTCAACTGGTGCCAGCAGGCATGACCAGTGCCAGCAGCTATAGCGTAGAAAGTAAATATTTCCCATATGTTTAAACTTGATGGTTAGAGAAATGAGGATAGTGTCCCACTTAGTCTGATTTTAAATTGCTCAATCTTTAAAAAAAAATAAATATATATATATATATATATGTATATATATATATTATCTTTGGGGCTAGATGATTGAGTTCTAAAATTCTAGGGTTATACTTTCATGTTATCCTTTTTGAGGAAATAAATTCTTTATAAGGAATAAAAATGCATTTCATCTTACTCCAAAGGTAAGAGAAAAGTCTTCTCTGGATCCTTTTTTTAAAATTGCCGGATGGGGGAGCTGCATGGCTCGGTGGATTGAGAGCCAGGCCTAGAGATGGAAGGTCCTAGGTTCAAATCTGACCTCAGACACTTCCTAGCTGTGTGACCCTGGGCAAGTCACTTAACCTCCATTGCCTACCCCTTTCCTGCCTTGGAACCAAGGGTTAAAAAAAAAAATTGCTAGAGAAGGCAATGCTACTATTAGGTCTGTATCCCAAAGAAATTTTTAACAATGGGATAGATCTGTTTGTACAAAAATTTTTATAGCTGCACTTTTTGTAGTGGCAAAGAATTGGAAACTAAAGGGATGTCTCTCCATTGGGGGATGACTGAACAAATTGTGGTATATGATGGTGATAGAATACTATTGTGCTATAAGGAATATTATTGTGCTATATATGATAAACAGGATGATTTCAGAAAGAACTGGAAAGACCTACATGAACTGATGCAGAGTGAAATAAGCAGAACCAGGAGAACCTTGTACACAATAACTCAAATATTGTGAATTGATCAAATGTGATAGACTTAGCTATTGTCAGCAATATAATGATCCAGGATAATTCTGAGGGATTTATGAAAAAGAATGCTCTCCACCTCCAGAGAAAGAACTGTGGAAGTATAAATGCAAATGAAAACATATAATTTATCACTTGTTTATTTGGGCATATGATTTGGGGTTTTGGTTCTATAATATTATTCGCTTACAAAAATGAATAATATGGAAATGAGTTTTGTGTGATAACACATGTATAACCCAGATTGAATTGTTTGTCAACTCCAGAAAGAAGGAGAAAAGAAGGGAGGGAAACAACATGAATCATATAACTTTGAAAAACTTGTGTGGAAATGTGTTATTAAAATAAAATAAAGAAAAACATTTAAAAATTGCTAAAGAAAGCCTTTAGTATTAAAAAGCATTTTATGAATAATATGTTTTGTGTGATAATATATTTAAACCTAGATTGAATCACTTGCCAATTCTTGGAGGGAGAGAGGGAAGAAGGGACAGAGACAGTTTGGATCATATAACTTTGAAAAAAAGTATGCAGATATTTGTTATTAAAATAAAGAGAAAGAAAGCTTAAAAATAAAGAAATAAAGGCCATTTTAATGAGAAATAAAGAGACCAAGGAACATGGCAGCAGGAACAATACATAACAGAATAACTGAAGGTGAATTTTAAAAAACCACTTTTCAACATAGCATCATTTCTCTGAAGGCTGGTCATCGTCTAATGAACATAGCCATGAGTGTGACATTCTGGTAGATGTAAGTGATGTATGTGGGCCTGGACATGTTACGATTTCTTTGTGGTTTTAGTCCTCTCAGATGGATTTCTCAGGAGGTGAAGAAGGAAGATAGCAAGATAATTCAGCCATAAATGCAAAAGTACTATGGCTTAGATGGTTGGAAAATCTCTGCACACTTTCCTGTTGTACTAGAGTCTGGCATTGGGCTACAGCATGTAAAGAATAAATAAATATTTTATATACATATATTATATATATATTTAACCTCAATGAAAATCACACAACTAATAAACTTCCTCTAAACCAGAGAAAGATGCCAGAACACTTCTCAAGTTTAGGATTTCTAGACTATATTAACTCTTTTCTTCTGGTTCAAAAGACAGTAATATTTTAGTTTCATTTTGGGAATTTGCAGTACGATGGAATGAGAATGTTGTATCAGTTTGTGTTTTAAAGTAAAAGATTTATTAAATTGCCTCTTCCTGTGGACTACAATGGCAGGCAATGATGCCAATACCAGAATGAGTCAAGTCCTACTAGTTACAATGACAAGATGCAAATTCAGACGTATCTTTTAGACATGGCCAAAGTGGGAATTTGCTTTGTTTAACTAGATTTGTTACAAGGGCTTTGTTGTCTTCTTTTCTTTTTGTTTGATGAAAAATTGAATTAAGTTTTTAAAATGACTTCACCCATTTCTGGGTTTCTACTTTCATCTTGGCCAGTTACTACACGTGGTTGGGCACCAAAACTAGTCCTGCTCTAACTTTCATTACTCATCAGACATTCCACAATATTTAGTGACTGAGCTCTAAGGATGTACTCTAGACCAATGGGAGTATGACCTCAAGATTAGACATAGCTTTTACTTTCAGTGAATTTCTTAGATCATGGGGGAGAATAGGAAATATAGCATAGTATCTGCAGAAATAGAGTTAATTCTCAGTTATCTGTTTGGGTGCTCAGTTGACCACATTCTCAACTCCCCTTTCCTGAGTGCATCACAGATCAGCTTCCTTGCCATTGTGTTCCCCACCAGTGGATAGAGAGCTGGCCCTGGATTCAGGAAGATCTGAGTTCAAATCCAACCTCAGACACTTAGTGGGGCAAGTCACCTAACCTATGTTTATTTCAGTTTCCTCATCTGTAAAATGGGGATAATAGTACCTACTTCATAGGGTTATTGTGAAGATCAAATTAAATAATACTTGTAAATAAAGCACTTGGCACAGTGCCTGGCACATAGTAGGTGCTATATAAATGCTTTTTTTCCCCATCCCTTCCTTAATCAGAAAAACCAGGAAGAGCATTTCTGGTGAGCCAAGAGGATGAACTACACTTTAGGTAGCCTGGCTTACTTTACTAAAGGGCAAGTTGTATGAGTCTTAGGTTCCAGCAGTTTACTACTCTTCCTTTTACCTTTACTTTGGTTATTTGTATTTCTTCCCTAAAATATAATCTAAGTGTGTTAATCCTCCCTTTCTGGAGTGATAATTCCTTTCCCTATCCCATAAATGAAGGAAGAAACATAAAAAGCATCAAAAAGCATCATTAAGTTCCTACTATGTGCCGGGCACTGCGCTAAATACTGGGGGTTACAAAGAAAGGTAAAAGGCAAGAGCTCACTTCTAATAGGACAGACAACATGCAAATAGCTAAGTACAAATAAGATATTTATATACATATATATATGTATATATATATACACACACATATATTACCCCCAATTTATCCTGTATATATATATATATATTTATATATATATATGGGGGTAATCAACAAAGCAAAGGCAGGAGCTTTAAGAGGGATCAGGAAAGGTATCTGGTAGAAGGTGGACTTTTAGCTGGACCGTGAAAGAAGGCAGAGAGTTACAGGGAGAGAATTCTAGGCCTAGGGGACAGTCAGAAGATAGTATGTTGTTCATTGGAAAGCAAGGAGGCCAGTGTCACTGGATTAGAGAGTGCATGGGCATAAGGTGGGAAAAGATTGGGAAAAGTGGGGGGGAGGATTTTATATTTGATCCTGGCAATGATGAAAAACAACCAGAATTTATTAAAAAGGGGCTTCAACAGTCAGCCCTACACGTTGTAATAATAAAGAGAGCCAGTAACTGATGTTTGATAGAGGGGGGAGATGAGAGAGTCTGTCCCCCTTGCACAAATCCCATCCTTACAACATCAGGAAGATCATGTTGACAATTAAGTGGAGAATGGCCTAGTAGGGCAGACACAAAGCAGGGACACCAACCAGTAGGTTATTGCATTAGCTCAGGAATAAAGTGGCAAGGTTCTAGACCAAGATGGTAAGGAAGTAGAAGCAGCAGGACTTGACAACCAACTGGATATTGGAGAGGAGACAAAGGAGTCCACAATAGGTTTTTAACCTACAAAACTAAGAGGATAGGGGTGCCCTTCACAGCACTAGGAAAGTTTAGAAGAAAGGAAAGGTTTTTTTTTTCATTTTTTTTTAAATTTTATTTTTATTATCATGCCAAACACACTTCCATATTGGCCATTGTTGTAAGAGCACACTCATACCAAACCCAAACCCCAAACTAAAACCATAAATTTATTCATGTGAAAGAGAGTACGTTTTGATCCACATCCATCTGGTCCCAACAAGAGGGGAAGGTTTCGAGGAAAATTGAATGAGTTCCATTTTGGACACTGACTTTAAGATGTCTCTGAGTGATCCTGTTCGGGATGTCCCATTGGCAGTAGAGATGCAAGGTTGGAGGTCAGGAGAAAGGGGAAAGCCGAATAGAGGATGTTGTAAGACAGCATGAGAGATTATATTTGAGTACGTTGGAAGGATGAGATCACCAGGTGAAAGAGAATAAGGAAGCCCAGGACAGAAGCGGGCCCTGGAGCACCTTTATTCTAATGAATCCTCCTAAGTTCTGTGCCTCAGAGGAAGGAGCTGGGCATCAGGGTTGTGCTCTCCTTACCCAACATCCAAGAGTGAGTCCTTGGAGAGAGCCTGAGGCACTCGCAAACGCCTAGAACTTCCCTCTTACCTTCTCCCAGAGGCAATAACACACCTCTTATTCGTAGAGCCTCGAAAATTTGCAGAACATTTACAAACATGATCTCTTTGGATCTTCACCCCAATCCGTGAGGCAGATGCTTTTATTATTCCCATTTTTACAGATAAGGAAACTGAGGCTACAGAGTTTAAGGCTCTTTCCCAGGGTCACAAGCAAAGTGAACTCCAACTCTTCTGAATACAGTTCCAATGGTCTTTCCTTTTTGTCTGTCATCTGCACCACTTCTCTTGTCAGTCAATGCCTACTGCGTGCCAAGCCCTGTGCTGAGCTCTGAGCAGACAGGACAGAGAAAAGCCATAACCAGTCCTGGATCCCTCCAGCCTCTCCAGTTCTCTGCCTCCTTGGATCCAGGGCTTTCCCTGTACTGTCCCAGGGACGGTTCTTTCCCCCAGGTAATACGGGGCTCCCCAAGGCTGGGCCCTGCCCAGCTCTCCCTTACCTGTGTCCCCGTGGGTTGCCCGACAGCTTCCAGCAGCTCTGGCTCAGCTAGGTCTTGGGTGCCCTCTGCTGGTGCCTGTCAGCTGAACCCTTCACCTTTGGTGCCCTCCAGCCAGACGTTGGCATGCCCAGAGTGGGACCCTGGCACCTCCCATGGCAAGATCTACCTGCAGCTGCTTAGACTCTCGAGAAGACACTGACTGAACTAAAGTTCACGGAGAGATTCATTTTGTCGAATACACTGAAATTCATTATTTGTAGAACTTTCATAGGATTATAGATTTAGACTGGAAGGAAACAGAGAGCAGCTAATCTGAGACATTTTACAGTTGAGGAAACAGAGGCCTAAAGACATCAAGAGACTTGTCTAAAGTCACCATGAGGGAGCAGCTGGATGGCTCAGTGGATGGAGAGCCAGGTCCAGAGACAGGAGGTCCTGGGTTCAAATCTGACCTCAGACACTCCCCAGCTGTGTGACCCTGGGCAAGTAACTTAACCCCCATTGCCTAGCCCTGAGTATTCTTCTGCCTTGGAACCAATAACTGTATTGATTCTAAGATGGAAGGTAAGGGTTTAAAAAAAATAGTCAGCCCAAATGAGTACAGCAGAGACAGGATTTGAGCCTGTGTCCCATGATGCTTTCCACTGTACCAAACTGAATTATTCAGACATTTCTTCCAACTGATATTTTGTTGTTTTATGTGTAGCAATACTTCCCGCTCTGCTTGTAGCCATCTGAGTATAGATACTGTTTCACACACCAAATTTATGATTCTAGTTTACCAATAGAAATTGTTCACATCATCATGGCGATAGTGTTCAGTTCTGTAAATATTTACCAAGAGCCTACTATGTGCAAGCTACTCCTCTAGGTTCTGGAAATACAAAGACAAAAAAAAAAAAAAGGCCTAGTCCCTGCCTTCAAGGAGATTCTAGTCTAATAGAAGGGAGTAGACACCTATATAAGCATGTCACAGATAAAAGGACAAATGAGAGACCCAGCCAAAGGGTTTCCTGAAATCTGAGAAGGATCACTTCAAAAGGAAGACTTGCTCATGACCCCATTTTTTTTTTTTTTTTTTGTGGTTTGCCATTTCATCCAGCTCAGTTTATAAAAGAGGAAATTGAGTCAAACAGGGTTAAGTAACTTGTCCAGGGGAACACAGCTAGTTAAAGTGTCCAGGGTTGAATTTGAACTCAGGTCTTCCTGACTTCAGGCCTGGCACCACTTTGCTTGTTTTACACATGCCAAATATTTTATTTGTAGCTGACATGTTAAAAAAAACATCCATTTTCTTAAGCATTTGATGTACTACAGAAGGCCAATGAAAGTGTGTAGCATGCATATTAAACATTTGGATAATACAGAAAAAAGAAAAGGAAGACCTGGCAAAGGCTTTATACAAGACAGTAGCAATAAAAAAAGGAAAAAACAAAACAAAATGGAAATGTGACCTAGAGGATGACTTGAACACATACTTGGAGAAGGGAAAGATTGGGGAACAACTATTAGTTCAGTTTAGCTGAACTGGAGATTAAATGCAGAAATAAGTCTGGAAAAGCAGGTTAGAGCCATTTTGAAGAGAATCTGATTGCCAACCTGAGGAATCTGGATTTTATCTTATAAGATACTTTGAGGGAGAGACAAGAGGCAGCATGTGCCAGAGCAAGTCAAAGTACCAGCACCACCTTGCCCACTGTCTCCTCTCAGACCCTGAGAGAGATAGTTCAGAACCCTCTTGTGAATAGCCATGCTTCCAACCCATCATTTGCCATTATCCTCTGTAGTAAACTTTGTAGAGATTGTGGCCTGGCAACTGCTTCTGAAGGGGGTGCAGCCACAGCTACCCAAGACCCAGGAAAGAAAGTTCTTTTCATTAAATTCTTAGTCAAAATGGGTCAGCATCAGAAACTGATGAAGGGTTTATCAGTGGAATGGCACTAAAGAAGAGGCAGTAATATCTGTTTTCCCTACTTTTATGAATATATTGAGAACAAATCCCAGTGCAGGGACCAAGGGAGCTTTCTAAATTCTTCAGGTGAACTGGAAATTTGTTATATTAAAGATTTCTGTCTTTTGGGGCTACAACATTATATCTTTTTTAAAATGTGAATGTTTTCATTGTTATTTGTCTTAATAAGATCATAAAGTCAGAGCTAGAAGGAATCTTCGAAGTTAGCTATACCACATTCGCTATAATAGCTCTTCCACTCACTTGCTATGAAATCTTGGGCAAGTCCTTAACTTAGAATAAGAATTAAAATTGGAAGGGACTTTGGAGGTCATATAGTCCAACTCCTTCATTTTTATAAATTTGAAAACTGAGGCAGTGGTGAGGTGATTTGTCTAAGGTCACATATGTTGTATTTCATAGTTACGATTTAAACTTAGGTTCTCTAAATCAATTCCTTCCTTCCTTCCTTCCTTCCTTCCTTCCTTCCTTCCTTCCTTCCTTCCTTCCTTCCTTCCTTCCTTCCTTCCTTCCCCCTCTTCCTCTTCCTTTCTTTCTTTCACCCTTACTTTCTGCCCAAGCAATTGGAATTAAATGATTTGCCCAGGGTCACAAAAGAAGTATCTGAGGTTAGATTTGATTCCAGAATCTCTAGGCCTTACTCTCTATCCAATGAGCCACCTAGCTGCCCCTTCAACTGCTTTTTTTTTTTCAAGAGAGCATGCCTTCTCATCTGTAAAATGTGACTAATGCTTATTTCCCTGATACAGTTGTTTTAAGGATTAACCAACTCAGCAAGCACTTAAGTACCTCTATGGGCTCCAATATTAAAGTAAATTAGTCCCTCCCAATAGATGAGACAATATGTACATATAGTAATTTATTCAGGATAAATACCTGTTTTGAGGTGGGGGAGGCATTAGCAGGGAGTGGGGTAGGGCATGGATCAGGAGAAACGTGATTTGGGAGGAAAGAATACACATTGAGATCTGAATGGGGAAGGATCAGAGGGAAGTGCTTCCCTGGCACAAAGGACAGCAGAAGGAGGCCAGTGTGGCAGGACCACCTCGTGAAGGAAGTGAATCTGGAAAGGTCAGTTGGAGCCACATTCTCAAGGACATTCAGCACCCAATTTAAAACTCTGTATCTGACCCTAGAAAGAGTAGGGAGATACTAGAGTTTACTGAGGGAGAGCAGGGAGGCCCAGCACCAGGGCGGTGACCTTGTGAGCAGAGGCGGGAGGGCTGGACAGAGAGAGGAGACCTGGGAGAGGCGAAACCGACTAGAAGACAACTGACAGGATGTGCGCCTGAAAGGGAGAGGACAAACGCAACCGAGCATTATGTGTATGTAAGCTATTGTTTTTATTAAAATAACAGTCCTGCAACCTGAGTGACCTTATGGCGTTGTGTGTCTGCAGCCATTAACCTTCAAGCTAAATAAAAAGATAGCATGGTGAAGAACAGAAAAAATAAATTTATTGATTGAAAATAAATTCAATTAAAATAAATAAAGAGATATACATTAGGTAAGAATTCAACAATGATTGCTTAAGAGTTGTTTCTTCTTAAGTTCTTTTGCTATGAAGAAATGCTAGCTTCTATTGGCAATTTATTCATCTACTGTGGAGCTAGAGTTATTAAAATAGATTTCTTTGCTATTTTTTAGCAATTATTTGCTACAGAGAAGCACGCTACATGTATATTATATTATATAGGTGCTATATACAATATGTATATCCTCGTCTGAGCTTCCTTCCTTTCTCATGTGTTCTGATTATTCATTCTAAACTCTAAGCTTACAGAAAGACTTTCGTTGCAAGGGGAACAAGCTTGCCCCTGGCTGACAGTGGCCACCCATGACAGCTGGGGCTAAATCTGGCATACCCACTTCCTGTTCTATGTAGCTACACCTGGGATCTCTAAATGCCCGCAGAGATAGGTTCCATTAACTAGTCTGTCCTAGACAGGTCAACCTTGCAATGCTTTAGGGCCTGAAAGGATCGACTCTTTCCCTTCTGTCCCTGTGTTCAACAGTCCATGCTTGCATTAACCCTGAAATCCAAGAGTTAGACTGAAATATCTGAAAGTTGCAGCTTGCCAGTAGCACAGTAGAAGATCAAAGTGCAGCCTTTCCTGGGCAGTGGCTGAAACATTAACCAGGCCTTGGGAAACTATCTGTAGCTGCCTCCTTGCTTACTCAAGTCTATGGGAGTGCTTTTCCAAACACAGAACCAGGAGAGCCATTTGTGTGTGTGTGTGAGAGAGACAGAGACAGAGACAGAGACAGAGACAGAGACAGAGACACAGAGACAGAGACAGAGACAGAGACAGAGACAGACAGAGATAGAGGCAGAGAGAGACAGAGAAAGACAGAGACAGAGACACAGAGAAAGACAGACAGACACAGAGAGATAGAGACAGACAGACAGAGGCAGAGAGAGGCAAAGGGAGAAAGAGCTCAAAAGTGTTTGTAGAAATGCATTTGAAATCGTCTTCTGGGTAGCAGCACACAGACAATGGCATGGAGGTGTAGCAGCAACCAGGAAAAGGTCGTCTTCCTGTCCCTGTGAGAGCTGCCTGGCCAATAGGCAGGTCAGTGGCCCTCAAATGTCCTCTCACACTGTCCATGGGAAAGGAAGGCTCCTGCTCAGAGACCAGAACTCATGCAAAATTAAAGACAGAGGTTTAGCTAGGCAGGGGCTGTAGAAGAAGATAAGTTCTTATTTGTCAGGAATCTCCCCAGTGAAACTAAAAGAAAACAAAATGAAGATGGGAAGGGGGTGGGGGTGGGGGGGGGACTTGCTCACTTCCTTAGGGAAAAGCCACATTCTTGGATGGAATATGAAAGGATGTCTGACTTAGCAAAGATTATTTCACTTAATAAGGATATTTGAACTAACACCAAAATGGAGTTGGAGTGGGAAGTTTCCCTTATTTCTTAAACTTTAACGGAACAGAGTTCTTTTTGGTAGACACTAGCCCTTCCCTTCTCAACCACTCTAAATGTCTATAATTAGCCTGTAATACTCAACAGATAATTCAAAGAACAGGATTTTTAGTCTAGAATATAAGGTCCTTGAAGGCAGGGACTGTTTTCTCTCTGTCTGTATTAGCAGGTAGCCCAGCGCCTGGCCCAATAAAGTAGGTGTTTAACAAGTGCTTGTCCAGTAGACTGAATTCAGAGTTTGGTGGAGGAAGGTTAATCCAGTAGGAAGCCACCAAGCTGAGTCTGGCTGACAGAACTGACCCAGTTCATTCTTGATTGGTCCCGAGGCAGTCCATTAGTCAGTCAGAGAGTCTGTCAAGCCTCTCTGGATTTCTGAGTTGTAGTCAAATCTCACACTGCCTGCCACTCATAACAGAGAATGAGGAGCCTTGAGTGTGGGGGTTTTTGGAGCTTAGGTGGGGCCTTCTTCTAACTGGGGCCCCAAGCAGAATACAGGACTGCAGACAAAAGCCTACCTTTTAAAACACCAACTGGTGTCTTGCAGTCCTGTCTGACTCGGTGTGCCAGGCTTTCTCTTTTATCCCATTATGGATGGTTATGACCAATTCAGTTCATTGATGTGACAAAAAAAAAAAAAAAAAAAAAAAGGTCCAGCTTCAGCAGATAGGGGCCTCCTAGGTTCCCCCCCTTTTTTTTTTCTGAGGGTGTGGGCTATGTTTATACACGGATGCACAGAGAACCTGCACTGATGCATGAACCAATCCCTGCTAGCTGCATAGAAAACCTGTCCTCCCACACCCAGAGGCCAAGCTTACTCCCTGGTTCAACTTCTGGAATCTTTGTTGGGAGAGTTATATAAAAGATGGGTGGCAGTGGTGGGGGTGGTGGTGGTGGCGGCACGGCTCTACACAAGTAGATTCCACCTGCATCCTATAGAAAGGGAAGAGATTTAGAGAAACCATAAATGCTTATACACAAACTTTCATGTTTTTAAGGATCTTTTCTTGGAGCCAGAAGTTTGTATAATTAAATATATTGAATTTAAAGAGGTGGAGGGATTAGGAAATCGGGAACATTTTGTTTTTAAACCCTTATGTTCTGCTTTAGTAACAACTCTAAGACAGAAGGGCAAGTGCTAGGCAAACAGGGTTAAATGACTTGCTCAGGGTCATCTAGCTAGGAAGTATCTGAGGTCAGATTTGAACCCAGGCTCTCTCAGCCTCAGGCCTGATGCTCTATTCACTAGTTGCCCCTGCATTTTTTTTAAGTGAAGAAAAAATACAAGTGAAGTCCTGCTTTGAGGCCTCACTGTGGCATAGAGTAAGCCTGGGCCCTAGGGGCTATGCCATCCAGATGGACGCTGGCAGACCTTACCAAATTAGGAGGCTTTATAAGTGGGGATATGGCCCTGTTAGCAGATAGCCAGCTTAGCCAAACGAGGAGGTCCTCATTCATGGACAGCAATGGATATGGCAATAGTCTTCCAATCAGCAAGACCCAGGGTCAGATCCAGACTCAGACGCTAGCTATATCGCTCTAGCCAAGTCACCTAGCTTCTCTGTGCCTCAGTTTCCTCATCTGTAAAATGAGGACATTGGCCTGAATGTTCTCCAAGGTCCCCGTCCCTTTCTAAATCTAGGTCGATTGTTAGCTAATGACTTCATCTTTCACACTTACACCAAGATCATAATTTTTCTTCATAGAGAAGGAAGGAACCCAAGCCAATGAAATTGGTAACAAAAACATTCAAGGAAAAGGGATTAATGTGATGTCACGGACAAGCATTTGTTAAGTGCCTGCTAGATGCCAGGCGGGGGATACAAAGAAAGACAAAAACATCTCCTGCCCTCAAGAGAGTCTGGGAGATCCATCTGGCCTTTTCTTCTCTGTGACTCTACTAAAGGCATTCATGCACGCTACCTAGAAGCAAGCAGATCCCAGACGTCTAGAAACCCACTTGTTCAACAGGCCAGCTTTCCCTGAGCGATTATCCAGGTGGCAGAATGTCTCCATCAACCCATCTGGCTTCTTGAGAGAGCTGATTTGAAACATGACCCAAGAAAGAAAAAGAAAAGCCCCCAAACACGTTTCTCCCTTTCTGCTTTGGCAGTATTAACGCTGGAACTATGGGTGAGTCACAGCCCAAGGATGAGGTGACCAGGAGAAGACCATGGCCAGCTCAGGTCCCCTCTGTCCTGACCTTACCCAAGGACCTGCTCTCCACCTCAGACTAGTTCCTGGGCAAGAGTCCTGTGACTTGAGTCATACTGGATCCTAACCTAATCATCTGTTTACTAGCATAATATTTATAAATTACCCATAGGGTTCCATTGCCAAAATTAGCTGAGTCACCCATTAGAATAGAATAGAGCACAAAAAACATGCATTAATCATCTTTTCTATGCCAGGCACTCTGGTAAACACTGGGTACACAAATAGGAAAAAATGATAGTCCCTGCTCTCAAGGAGCTTGAAATCGAATGGGAGGATGACAACAATCAAAAAGGAAGCTGAAATTCGTGGGAAGAATTGGGGATATGGTATTGGTGGAAGAGAAAACAATCAGGGCAGTTGGTGGGAGATAAGGAGTTGGCTGGGCTTCTGAGCCCTCTTCAAAGGAAGGCTTTGGGAGATTTTTGCTCCTTCCTCCAGCAATCTAGGACAGAGAGTACATAGTCAAAAAAGAATGAATGGGGTGGGTGTCAGCTGGGTGGCTCAGTGGATTGAGAGTCAGGCTTAGGAGATGGGAGATCCTAGGTTCAAATTTGGCTTCAATGTGACCCTGGGCAAGTCACTTAAGCCCCATTGCCTAACCCTTACCATTCTTCTGCCTTGGAGCCAATACACAGTATTGATTCTAAGACAGAAGGTAAGGGTTTTTTAAAAAGGAATGAATGGGAAGCAACTAGGTGGCTCAATGGATGGAGAGCCAGGCCTGGAGATGGGAGGTCTTGGGTTCAAATATGGCTTTTGACAGTTCCTAGCTGTATGACCCTGGGCAAGTCACTTAACTCCCATTGCCTAGTGTAATAATAATGGCCCATCCCCCTTGCACAAATCCCATCCTTACACTAGCCCTTACCTCTCTTCTGCCTTAGAACTAAGACAAAATATTGATTCTAAAATGGAAAATAAGAGTTAAAATTTAAAAGGTAATGAATGGTAAGAGCAATCAGGATTGAGTAAATGCTGATGAAGAGGAAAGACAAGCTCAGAATAAAATGACTGGAAGCTTTGGTGAGATTTTTTATAATGGATAATATTGTTTGATTTTATAATCACAGAATCTCAGAGCTGGAAGCAGTTTCAAACACTATCTAGTTCAAATGATACTTGAAGAGATCCTGGACAGCATCTATTATAGGTCATCATTCAGCGTTTGCCTGAAGGCTTCCAGTGACAGGGAATCTACTGCCTTCCAAGCCACCTACCTTAGGCAGCTCTAGCCATTGGCATGGTTTTTCTGACATCAAACTTGAATCTGCCCTCTCTGGAGCTTCCACCCATTACGCCTATTGCTAATCTCTGGGAACAAAGCAGAACAAGTCAAATCCCTCTTCCACGTGACAATCCTTCAACATTTGAAGACTGTTGTCTTGTCTCTTGTCCTTCTCTCCTACAGGCCACCTATCCTTAGTTTCACCAAATGCTTATTCTATGACATGGTCTCTGATCTTCTCTGAGTCAAACACGAAGGGGCACGAAAGGAAAAAAATCCATCATCTGAACCTAGCTTGTAGTGTATCAGAAATAGTTACAGAGCATATAAAAATACTTGGGGATGGAACACCAGCAGGGTCCAGTGGGGTCATGTGTGTGGCTATGATCCTGTCTATATTTGGAAGTAAGTGAAAGCCTTTCCTTTACCTTTCTTGTTCAATCTTGGTCTTTTCTGTCTGGGACCATTAAGAGATGTTATGGGAT
This sequence comes from Gracilinanus agilis, assembly GCF_016433145.1. Classification (NCBI taxonomy): domain Eukaryota; kingdom Metazoa; phylum Chordata; class Mammalia; order Didelphimorphia; family Didelphidae; genus Gracilinanus; species Gracilinanus agilis. The sequence goes on from NC_058130.1 coordinate 548,352,906, forward strand.
AAAACTGAACATACTCTTTGACCCAGCAGTACCACTACTAGGTCCGTACCCCAAAAAGATCAAAGAAAAAGAAAAAGGACCTAAATGTATAAAAATGTTTAGAGAAGCTCTTTTTGTGGTGGCAAAGACTTAGAAACTGAAGGGATGCCCATCAATTGGGAAATGGCTGAATAAATTATGGTATTTTGTTGTAATGAAATACTATTGTGCTATAAGAAATTGTTAATAGGATTGTTTCAGAAAAACCTGGGAAGACTTACATGAACTGATTCAAAATGAAGTGAGTAGAACCAAGAGAATACAGTAACAGCAATATTGTACCATGATCAACTGTGAATGACTTAGCTATTCCTAGCGATACAATGATTCAAAACAATTCCTTAGGACTTATGATGAAAAATGATATCCACTTCTAGAGAAAGAACTGATGGAATATGAATCCAGATTGAAGCATACTTTTTTTCTTTCTTAATTATTCTTGGGCTTTTGTTTCCATGCTTATTTTGGTTTGTATTTTCTTTTACAACATGGCTAATATGGAAATATTTTGCATGACTATACATGTATAGTATATCATAAGGCTTGCTTTTCTCAAGGAGGGAGAGGGAAAGAATTTAGAATTCAAAAAAAATTTTAAATGAATGTTAAAAATGTTTGCTTAGGGCAGCTAGGTGGCTCGGTGGATAGAGAGTGGGACCTGGAGTCAGGAGGATCTGGGTTCAAATTTTACCTCAGAGACTTCCTAGTTGTGTGATCCTGGGTAAGTCACTTAACCCTCATTGCCTATCCTTTACTGTTCTTCTGCCTTGGAACTGATAATTAGTATTGATTCTAAGATGGAAGGTAAGGGTTTAAAATTTTGTTTGTTTGTTTACATGAAATTGAGAAAAAAAATAAAACAAAAAATTAAAAGAAAAAAGAGGTAATATGTGAATAGACCTGCAGAGAGGTTCCATTTCCTTATCTGCAATAGAATTTTTTTTTAAAGTACTGTTTTATTTACTAATAACTCCAGTTGATTTATCCTAGTTTCCAAGAAACATTTAGTCTATAACATTCCTATAATAGCTCTATAACTAGAGGGTCTATTAAGGTCTCTAAGTAGCCAAACCTAATTTTAAACATATGCATGTACACATACCCCACCCTTCTTACACACACCAATACTACACAACACAACAACGCACCTTCCTCTAATATTTAACCCAGGTTTTCCCTGTTGAATCTTTAACTCATTCCTAATGTCCTGCTCTTGATGGAAAAAGAAAACAGGGGGTCCTTGACCTCCCTTTAACCTAGCTCTTGGTGTTCTTGAAGTCAAGGCTTAATGCATTAGGTAATGAATCTGGACTGTGGAACTTAAATCCTACAGAGTTCCTTGTTCCTCAATATTTTTTTGTTTTTATTTACCCAGGTTGTTTTGGGCAAGTACTTCAGTCCTCTACTTACCAGTGCTTTAAGATTTTACTTATTCCACCTGGTCTAACAACAAATCTCCTTTTCCTTATATTGCCTGCCCCACATCTTATCTTCCAAATGAAGATCCATCACTTTTTTGCTCTCAGAGGGGTTTCATGCTGGAAGATGCGATCAATAAAGGAAACTCTAGTACACAAACTCAAGCCAAGAAAAGAAATAACTAACCCCTAAAAAATTTCCTTTTCAATTCCCTCAATGCTTATAATAACCTCTTTTTGAATAAGAATAAAATAACAGCAGCAGCTTTTCTAAAAAAAGGGGACTATAGATGTAGAACATTGCATATAACGTCAGACTAGTTAGATAGGTTGGCTAGTTTTTTAGAATGCTTTATTTTTTGCTCGTAATTATAATAATAATGATAATAGATAGACAGAAAGCATTTATATAGAACCTACTATATACCAGGTACTCTGCTAAGTATTTTATGAATATCCATTACTAAATAAATAAAAAAAATTTCAAAAATCAAAATAAACTAGTATCTGTTGCATATAAAATGTATTTATCTGGCCTGGCTGATTCACAGAAGGCAGATAATCTAGTGTCAACCACATGGGTTATTATTATTTTTTAATTTACTCATTTGTGTTTTGTTTACATTAAGGTTCTCAGATATCCCCTTCCTTCTTGCTCTTCCCTGCACTAAAGCAGGCATCATTTAATCCAAAAATATATGTATATATATAAAACTGTCTTGCTTGGTTCTATTTATCAGTTCTTTCTCTGGAGATGGGCACACACAAGTTAATCCATGGGTTCTTTTTTGTTTTTAATTTTTTAATTTTTCTCCTAAACCCTTATCTTCTGTCTTGGAGTCAATACAATGTGTTGGCTCCAAGGCAGAAGAGTGATAAGGGTTAGGCAATGGGGGTCAAGTGATTTGCCCAGGGTCAACCCAGCTGGGAAGTGTCTGAGACCAGATTTGAACCCAGGACCTTCCATCTCCAGGCCTAGCTCTCAATCCACTGAGCTACCCAGCTGCCTCCAACCCATGGGTTCTTACAAACTTGTGCCATTGGGAGCTCTGGAAAGCTGTACCAAGCTAGACAAATATGGGCTTGACACTAGATTGCTCTCTTGAGAACTAGCCTGGCTAGTTATAGAAAGGATCATCAGCAGAAAGATGGCTGCTACACGATGACATTCTTGGCCGTGGAGACACATGAAACAGATGTTTTCAAAGGTCTTCAGTCCTGTGTGACTATTATCTACTTCCACAAGGATGGTGCCAGAGAAATAGAAAGGTAACCAAAGGATGCTGAGAACCACATAGTCCTCAGATCATCTACAAATAATTTAGCTATTGGTGCTCTCACTGCATCTTCTTCACTGGAGCAACTGAATCACATTCATCTTGAAATGCTGACTATAAACGATCTTAGAAAACCTAAAGGATGACCCACAGGTTCTCCCTAAAGAAGCAAATAAAAGCATTGGCAGAGTGGGCTTCATTATGTGGCCAAAGGCAACACAGAGCATCATTTCTTTAGGTACTTGGTCATTTCACCTTGCAATACCCATGCTGAGGGGCAATAAATAGAACCCCATGAGGATAATCACAACTTATGTCCCAGCATCTGTGGAGGGTAAGGATTCCTAACTTTCCTTGCTTTTTTTTTTTTTTGTCAAGAACTTCTTAGGCAATCTGGTGTCATCTGTGGGCTCTTTCTTGGAATAATGTTTTTAAATGCATAAAATAAAATAGATAGTATCACGAGAATTTTAATGAAATTTAATTATCAAAATATTTTTTAAATGAGTTCATGGACCCAGGTTAGAACCCTTATAGAAGATGAAGAAGTAGAGAATTTCTATGAAGGACATGAAAAAGTGTCCAATCTAAGTCAGTTACACACATTTATACTCTGTGGGCATACAGGAGTACAGCGAAAACTATTTCAGAAAATGTTGGTCAGGTCAAGAAACAGAAGAGGTTGAAGGACTATTCATGATTCAGAAGGCTCATATATATATATATAATGAATACTTTTGATTAATGAATTGATAGTAAGCACTACACATCCTCAAATAAAAAAATAAAGGGAAATGGCTGTTATTGACTGAATAGTCACTTCAGAAACTAATGACAGGTCCCTGTGTCATTATATCATCATTTGATTAGAACAAATACCAATTCTATACTAAGTTATAAGAAAGAATATAGATGAGAAGATACTATGGACAGTCACAGAAGCTCCAACCCAACCTGTTAGGGTTAGAAAAAGAAGGATATTGACTGTGACTATTACTATTTTGAAGGTGAGTTCAAATGATGCAAAACAAAGAGGCAAAAAATTGCCCCAGAAATTGCCTCAGCTTTAAAAATATTTGATTTTCTTGCTAAACTGTAGGACATGGCAGCCAAGGTCAGTAATGGTTTCCATGGAAACTCATTTGTAGGGTAGAGAATTATCTTAGAAGATGACAAACAGTAGCATCTCACATATATGTGTATGCATGGGTGTGTGTTTGAATAGGGAAGGGAAAAAAAGCAAAAATAAGTTCTATATCATGTGTCTACTTTCTCATTCATATAAAATCTGTATGTGAGTGAGTATTGATGGTGGTGGTGGGGTGTATCTAGACTACCCCCTCGTTAGCTTTCAATGGACCAGATCAGCTTTGAGGACAGGCACCCTTCATGAAAACGTCAGAAGGAAACAGTCAGATATTCATAGATGTTTTATTCAAAGCAGACCATATATTCATAGTCACATAATTGACTGAAAATCATAGGGAATAGAAGAACCCTTTGTGTTTCTTTTTCCATGAATTAAAAAAACAACCTGACTTTGTAGAATGTGATCCAGCTATAAAAGTTTTCTTCAAATGAAGTTTCTCCCAAAATATACTAAAATCTTACAAGATTTTATGAAATAGCCCCAGAAAGAACTTTCTTCGATCACTGAATGAGTATCTTTATTAAGCAAGCAAGGCAGAAGTGAGGGAGGCCTGTTCTCCCCTGAAGATTTTGACAGTATCTTGCACAAATTCTACCTAGAAGAGAGCTTCCCTCTTGACAAAAGGTTCTCTAAAACTTCTGATTTTTATATAACATTTTGCTTATTTAAGTGAGTCCTAGAACTCTCAGAAGCCTTCTCTTATGAGATCTCTAGTCATGGGGTCGATACTGGCCTAACAAAACAAAATGTATGGAAAATGTCTATTGTTCAGACTTGTGATGGTAGTTCAATGGTCGGTCCATTGATTTAGTCTATCAGAATATATATTTATATAATATGTCTTGGACAGGCAATGAAGATTGACAATGAACTGTATATAAAAGGAGAATATCAGGCTGGATTATGTTTGGGAACTATGATAATATTTTCAGTGACTCCTAGCTACTCTGCCATAAAAGCCCAAAACACCAATATACTTCCATTAATCCTATATGCCTGTGGATCATAGTCCCCCATGCTCTCTGAAGAATTAAAATTGCAGATGACCAAGAAGACAGTGTAAAGATAAGGGTAGGGTGGGAAGAGTAAGTAAGAGTATAAAAAAAAAAAGGAAAGAAAAAAAGGACAGCTAGGTTGCTCAGTGGATAGAGCACCAGAACTGAAATCAGGAGGACCTCGGTTCAAATCTAGCCTCAGATGTGTCCTAGCTTGGTAACCCAGGGCAAGTCACTTAACCTTGATTGCCTAGTTGTTGTCCTTCTGTCTTAGAGCTGTTACTAAGATAGAAAGTAAAGGTTTTAAAAAAAACAAAAAGGATGTAGACTCTAAACAACCACACCAATGAAACTACCAATAATATGGAAATAGGTCTTGATCGAAGACACATGTTAAAACCAGGAGAAATGCGTATCAGCTGGGGGGTGGGGGTGGGAGGTTGGGGGTTGGGGGGGTAGAGGGGAGAATAAGAACATGAATCATGGAACCATGGAAAATTTTTCTAAAAAATTAAAATAAAAAAACCAAAAAGATAATGGGAGGAATGGAAAACTTAAAAAAAAAAGTGACCAAAAAATAGATAAATGAATAGCCTTTTTGTACATATTATAGTTCCCAAATACATGTTGTAATAAAGTTTTCTTTTGTCCCTTTTAAAAAAGAGTCATGTGGTCATCCCAACATGGCTAGTAGGTAGATGGAGGTTTTAGCTTATTTCCAGGGATTTGGGGGCATTTGAAATGTGGCATAAAAGAAAACATAATGGATATTAAAAAAAAAAAAACTTTACCTTCCATCTTAGAATCATTACTGTGTGTTGGTTCCAAAGCAGAAGAGCAGTAAGGGCTAGGTAATGAGGGTTAAGTGACTTGCCCAGAGTCTCTCAGCTAAGAAATGTCAGATTTGAAGCCAGAAACTCCCATCTCTAGGCTTGGTTCCCAATCCACTGAACCACCCAGTTTCCCCTATAATTCCCCCATAATTGATATTTTGGCCAGGAAAAGATGGCGGTAGATTATATGGTGATAATAGACAAACCTTAGTACTAAGCTGTTAAGAGAAGCTGTGTGGTAGAGTAGGAAAAGGACTGGATTTGGAACCCAAGTGGATTTGATTCCCAGATTTCCTACTGATTTTACTTCCATGATCCTGGACAAGTCAATTCATTCGTTTAGGCTTTAGATAGGTCCAGCCCCTTATGGGGGGGGGGGGGTTTGGATTAATCATCTCCAGGGATTCTAAGTGTAATAAATCCTATGATCCCCCCAAAGATCCAGAGGCATTAGATGGATCCTCCATGAAGGATTTACAGAAAGACACAGATGGGAATCACACAGAATGAAAAGTCAAGGATGGATTATGAGTGATCTGTGCTGCCCTGAGAGAATCTGTATGAAGAAGAATCAAAGAAACCTGTGGAAATATTTGCTCCCTTCTGTTTTGCCTAAAAATATTTCTGAGTTGAAAAATCAGTGCACTAAACACTGTGACATTGTACACCATCATGTGCAAACCAGTAAGGCAGCTTCCCGGGTACCAAATGTCACTTCCCATCCTTGGAGATGCTGGTATGACTATGCATCTGATTGAAAGGAGCAGGGCAGCCTCAGGAGCCATCATAGTTTTTAGTGTCCTTATAACCTAGTTTTAGAAAAACCCATCTTGGGGTAGGGGTAGAGGGAGAGAGGAAGTCTCTTTTGCTGGAAAAACAGAAAACCAGATTCTGGTCTGCATGTGTAACACCTGGGATTTCTCTGAGGGTACAAGGATGTTCCTGGGCCAGAACTAGAGGAGAGCCAAGGCACCAGGAAGCACTAGGCCCTACCTCTCTTCTTTTTTTCTGGGGAGATGAGAGAGAATCACCCAGAACTGAAGGTCTGACCGGCAAAGTTCTACTGGGAAGTGTGCTAAGAGATGGGGGGTGGGGAGACAGGAAGGGCTTTAAATCTGGACAATCTGAATATTTGCCAAAGAAGTCGATCCAGCCTATGTTAACAGCAGAAGCTAAGCAGCCTTTGGAACAAAATTATAGTAGCCATAAATTTAGAAATCAAAGAAAACTTAAAAATCATCTAGTCCAACCCCCTCATTTTACAGATGAGGCCTTGAGATCATCGTTAAGTGACTTGCTTAAGGTCAAACAAGCAGTTTGACTATTATCCTTATGGTTTATACCAACTAAAAATAAACCTGTACAGACACAGTGGAGTTTATCTCATTGCATGCTTGTGCCTGCATCAAGTGGAGGTAGGATAGATTCTGTTTTTTTCAAGTTTACTAATATTTAATATACTTCCAAACCAAAACATTATTGATTACTTCACATTCTATTTATAGGATTAAAAAATTATATATTTTTTAAAACCTTTACCTTCTATCTTAGAATCAATACTGTGTATTGGTTCTAAGGTAGAAGAGTGGTAAGGGCTAGGCAATGGGGGTTAAGTGACTTATACAGGATCACACAGCTATAGGGAGAATCCGAGTCACATTCAAACCCAGGATCTTCTGTCTCTAGTCCTGCTTCTCTATCTATGGAGCCACTTAGCTGCCCCCAGAATGGTAATATTTGTTGAACTTCTTTCAGAGGGTGGTTGCAAGGCTGAAATAGAAAGACTAGATAAATGTCTGTTTCAGAGGCAAAAATATTATGGGGTTGAGGAGACAGAGGTCCTGGGTTTGAATCCTGACTCTGCTACTTATTAAAAGATTGACTTTGGGCAAATCACTCAACCTGTCTGGGCTTAGTTTCATCATCTGAAAAATGAGAGAGTTGTGCTAGATGACCTCTAAGGATCTTTCCAATCTACAATGCCGTTTTTAAAAGAAACAGGCAAAGTAAAAATTAAATACTGTAGCACAGTCCTTATTTTCTACTTTTATGCAGAAGGAATCTTATTTTTAAAAGTTGGTCTAATTGTCCTAATATGAAATTGAGAGGAAAGGCTAAAGCTTTGTAGGATTCTAGATTTAGAGTTGGAGGTTTATCTCCCATGACTCCCATATTTCACAGATGAGAAAAAGCAAATCCAGCAGAGGTCAGGGGATGTGACTAAGATCACTGTTGTTCAGTCATGTCTGACTCTTTGTCACCCTGTGGACCATAGCGCATCCATACTGTTCCTGAGGTTTTCTTGGCAAAGATACTAGAGCAATTTGCCATTTCCTTCTCTAGTAAATCAAGGCAAACAGAAGTCAAATGACTTGCCCAGAAAGTGGCAGAGGCTGAAATTGAACTCAGGTCTTCCTGACTCCAAGCCTAGCGCTCTATCCACTGAGCTACCTTGCTGCCTCTTTGACCAAGATCATACAGGTAGCAAAAAATAGAACTTGGGATTCAAAATTGGGTCTTTCAACTCCAAATCCAGCCACAGTACAATTCTCTTTACTTAATATCTTTTATGCATTGTGCCTTTTTTTTTTTTTTTTTTTGCCTACAGGTCAACAAACATCTATCTTTAATGATGGTACACAAAGAAAGGTAGACAAAATATTGGCATATGGCTATGTACAGCTACTTAAGGGGATAAAACTTTTATGAAGTATATCTGAACTTTACTGTAGTACTTGTCCTTGGGTTCCATGGCAAGGAACGCCTCATGGACGCCCTTAGTGAAGGGTGTTTAGGCAACATTTTTGTACTAATCTTCCTAGGTGAAATCCAAGACAGACCTGCCTTATATTCAGTTCTGTGCAACAACAAGTAGTTATAGCAAGATTACAGTGCAAACTAGAATAGTATATTGACTGGTTTCTTAATTACTTCCTAGTTTTTCCAAAAGGTACGAGAATGTCAGTTATGGATGGATTGTCAATATCAAATGAAAACCCACAGACCTTACAAGCAGTGCATTAATTATTTTATTAATTTGTTCTTTTTTACATTATGGGAAACATTCATCTATTTACAATTGTTTTCTGTCTACACACAAACTAGGTAAATAATCCTATGAAAATCCAAGTCATAAAGCCATAAAAATGCTCCCCACCCCTCCATCTAAAGGCTTTCAAATTTTAATTTTTTTCAAACCAAAATAATTTTTAAAATCACATTTGGGAATTCAGGTATGCCAGTGATTTACATTCCAGTTATTTAAAATATGCATCTAGACATGTTTTAAAAAAGAAATGGTAAATTCACAAGGATAAGGTTTAAATTAAATTGATAATGCACAGCAAAACATTAAGGGAACATCTATAAATAATGGAAATATATTACAAATAAATTAGTTCTATTTTCCTCTTCAAATATTAAAAATCTGTAATCCGTTTCATCAGCTTTCTTTACAAAAAGATTGTGTGAATTTATGGAAACATCCGCAAAAATATAATAAATACTTAATTTATTTAAATAACTTTTGATGTAGGAGACAAAAACTTTCTTTTAAATCCCCCCCGTCCCCATAGAATGCAAACAACTTTTGTACCAAAGTTAAACAAAATAAGTAATTTTTCTGGGTATACATATTGGCCAGGATGAACTGAAAAATACCATTACGTTACTACAAATCACATCAAAATGAACAATGGGACGTATATCCTATGCTTATGGTAGTCACCTGAAGGTGTCAAGTGGTTAACAAGCAACATTCTGAGGGGCCGTAGTTGTCCTTCTATATTTCTTTTCCTAAATTGTTTATACTGTTCAAAACGTGTTAATCAATGAGATAAAGATCATAATGCCCTGTCCACATGGGAACAAAGAGGCATTCAGCTAAAAGATTTAAAATACATACCAAAAATATCCTATGAATATACAAATACCATGTTTCATTATAGACATGATTAATCAACTTCCCCACTTCTCAATATCCTGGACTGTCAGTGTCTGAAGAAAAGACGAGAGACTGGTCTTGAGCCAGTTTCTCAATCTACTCCTCTTAGTCCAAAATTTTAAGACTACCTTAGATCCACTTAACATTGGCTATGAGTATGGAACTTGGAGATGCTCCATCCATCTTGGCACAGATGAGTTCCAAAGAACTTCCAATTGGAATGTGACCAAAAATGACCAGAGGTGGCAGTTGGCACTCTTAAGATGCAAACTTTGCATGAGCTTTCATTGCTGCTGAATGTTAAATAAAAAGCGTGTTCTCTTAAAAATGAGCAAATCCAGTGCTGTATTCGAATGCCTAAAACACCGACCCTATGGATGCCCTCATTGCAGGAAGCTCTCTAGGGGTCGAATTGGATTTCTGCTCACTCGATTTAAAAGTTTTGTTTTGTTTTGAATAAGTTAATAGCCCTTATCTTGTAAACCACAGCAGTAAACATTTGTGCCCTGTTTGTTTTTTTCCAAAATAAACATAGTTCAGATATCAATGGCTCTGAGAGGTAGCAAATTCTCTAGTGGTTTGAGAACGAGTCAATGAAAAGATTTGTTGCCAAAATTCTTTCTCTCTCCTAATTTCACAAATAAAATTAAATTAGCACCTGGCTACGGTAGGCTATCATAGAGAATTAAAAGAAAAAACCTGCCTCTCTGATGTCAAGCATCTTAATAGACAGATGCTTTAGAGTGACTTTTGTTTTGCAATGGTAATTACAAATGCTTGAGCCTGTGACTTGATAGAAAATGCCAAGGATCCATTAGGGTTGCCATAATCTGAATGTTTATACTGCTAAAAGAATAAGGGCATTTCGAGCCAAGTCCAGCCAGATGCAAAGTGCCTGCTGTCCATCATGCCAGCAGATGGGAATCAGTGTTCTATGTCAACAGACTGTATTTCTTTTCAACATTGAAGAATCACAACTTTTTGTTCCCCCTCCTTTTGGATTCTAAACCCTGTGGGTCATATTTCCCACCTCACCACCTGGAAACATGTCTGTTCATGACTTCAAACGAACAGTGAAACAACTATTTGTAATGATGCAGCCTTGTCTGTCTTGGAGTGGAAACAGTATTTTAACAGTGTACAACTGCTAGGTCAAAATCCTGATGTTTGAAATCCTGGGATAGACTGTCTTTACTAGGAAGAGACTCAAAAAAGAGAAAAGACATCTGAAATGTGAACTACTGGGGGCAAAGCAGTTTGAACTGTAGCATACCACTAGCTGATGGCACAATCAAGAACTCTGCTTTGAAAACTGCTATGGTCTCCATTTGAACATCTCACAAACAGGTATGTGTGTGTGTGTGTGTGTGTGTATGTGTGTGTGTGTGTGTGTGTATGTGTGTGTGTGTGTGTGTGTGAGAGAGAGAGAGAGAGAGAGAGAGAGAGAGAGAGAGAGAGAGAGAGAGAGAGAAAGAGAGAAAGAGAGAGTGAGTTAGTTTTCAATATAGTGGAGAAGACTCTCTTTGGAGGAATTACTGAGAAGCCTAGCTCTTATTGTAGTTGAGTCTAAATATGCACTATTGTAAGAGCTATTGACATCAATAGGAATAAAAACACAGTAAAGTGTACATCAATCCATATGCTCAGAAGGCTTGGTTTTTGCTTTTGATATTTAAAAATATTTTATATTACATGATATATTTAAATATTCTTAGCCTAAAACATGTTTTTCCTCTAATGACCTTTTAGAAGATCATTTGAATGTGTGGGGAAGGAGGAAATAATATACCTAT
>NC_058130.1:548384026-548397458 GCF_016433145.1 Gracilinanus agilis
GGGGGGGGGGGGGTGTCACACAGCTAGGAAGTGTCTGAGGCCAGATTTGAATCTAAGACCTCCCGGCTGCCCCCTCTAGAGAACTCTTGAGAATTGAATCCCAGAATACTTCCTGAATATATTTTTTTAAAAATTCTTACTTTCTGTCTTAGTAAAAACTCTAAGACAGAAGGGCAAGGGCTAGGCAAACAGAGTTAAGTGACATGCCCAGGGTCATCCTGCTGGGAAGTGTCTGGGGGCCACATTTGACCCCAGGACCTCCCATCTCCAGGCTTGGTGCTCCATCCACTGTGCCACCTCACTACCCTCAACGTTGTAAATATTTGAAGAGGTTGAGGATCCTGGACAGTGTGACTCCTCTAAAGCCAGTCTTCTAGCAAGCACAGAGCCACTTTGGACTTCACTCAGTTGCAATGTCATGTTGGAGCATCCTGGGGGCCAACCTCCCAGAGAGAGAAGAATACTGGGGCAGCATCCATCTCTTTGAAAGAGAACTCATCGGACATGCCTCCCCCAAAATAGAAGGATCCACAGTAGAGGATAAACCGTGACACGGGAGAACAGAAAACTTGACCTTCTCCCTCTGCTAATTAGCATGAGTTATTGGGAGCAGCGGAGTCTGCCTGTAAAGGAGCTTGCCTCTAGCAATCCATTCTGAAGGAGTCCACGTGCCCTCAAGCTGGCACCAAGAGGCTGGAAGTCTACGTACAGGGCTCCAGGAAGAAATGGGACTCACTACAACAACTTTCTAGCAAAAGCAGAGGGATTTCCCTCCTTGGAGAGGTCTAAGTCCTCAAGCTGGTACCATAAGATGAGGTGTTGGGATGAGTTTCTAGGATGAAAACTAGCTAGATGGATTATCACCAGGGTTGCCTGGCTAATAACCCCCCCAGTTATTTCCCTGCCAAAGGGAACCTCTAACGAGGTAGAATTATACTGATATTTTATGGGCTCCTGGGAGTTCTTTTTGTGTTTTCTACATTTCCATGGGAGTGGAATAAAGGCTAGCAGGGCATGTTCACAAGATAGGTTCCTTGAAAGCTTTGTATGGGCGCTATGGACCCTTTGATACCAACATCTGAGAGAACCCATTCATAAACCATATTTGAGTGACATTCTGAGGTTCCCCAGAGGCACACTTGGGGGATGGAGGGACTGGGGTGGGATGATTATTGGTAGGGTTGCTCCCAAGATCCAACTCTGGTCTGTCCAAGGCCACAGCTTGGGAATCCAAGTCATGAGTTACAAGTAAAATGGAGATAATCACTTTGTATTACTGCAACATGCCATTTTCCATGTTGCAATGACTTATATCACAGGATTATTGTGAGCATAGTGCTTTGTAAACTACTGCGCACAAGCTGTGGGGTCAGAAATACCTGGGTTCAAATCCCACCTCACACACTTACTGACCCTGAGACTCTGGGCAACTCCCTTAACTTCTTCAAGCCTCAGTTTTCTCATTTGTAAAATAAAGGGCAGTTAGGTGGTACAATGGATGAAGTGTTAGGCCGAGGGTCAGGAAGACCAGAGTTCAGACACTGTCTATGTCACCTTGGGCAAGTCACTTAATCTTGTTTGCTTCAGTTTCCTCATCTGTCAAATGAGCTGGAGAAGAAAATGGCAAACTATTTCAGTATCCCTGCCAAGAAAACCCCAAACGGGGTATGAAGAATCAGACACGACTGAAACAACTGAAACACAACAACAAAATTGGGGAGTTAGACTCAATGACTTCTCAGACTCCTGGTTCCAAATCTATGATCCTCCCACTGCATCAGTAATGAGAAATTAAAAGAATTTCCTCTGAAGGTTGTCTCTTCCACCACTCCAGACCAATTCTGAATTGTTGCTCCTTCTGCTTTTGGCGTGTTTGTCTTCTCTTCTGACTGGCAATTCGGAAGTCCGAACCTCTCCAGGCCAGCTCGCTTCTGCATTCACTGAGGCCTCTCTGTCCCCCCTTTCCTGTAGCCTCACAGCAACAGAAATGTTATGTAGGACAGTCAAACTGCTCTCTCACACGGGTGCGCCCGCCGGGAGAGCCAGACCTGACTCTGGCCAGAAGAGAAAAAGAAGGAAACAAAGACTTCAAGTAAGGTGACCGGCCGCCCTGGATGGCCTGAGACGGTCAGCTTCTGATGACCCATGTGAACGTCTGGGAAAGTGTCCCAGGCAGGCTCCACTCCAGCCGGCGGAGCTGTAGACACACTGTCAGCTCTTTCGCCTTATTTGATGAATTACCATCATGAAACTGAAGCTGGCTACAGCCTTGGTTCCAAAATAATTCACAGGGTTTTAAGAGTCTCCAGACAGCGCCGAGTAGGGAAACCCGGTGAGTTCTCCAGCCAGGCTGATGTCCCAGGCAATTCCCAGCTGGAGCGGCACAGGCGAAGGGGACGCCCCGGCCAGGGCTCCCATCCATCCCTTCCTGCTGTGACCGGCCACGGCTCAATCAGGCTGCTCCCGGGGGAGTATCCTCTCCTATTTCTTCGTGTTTTCTCCTCTTCATTTCATTTTAATTTCAAATACAGATTGTGACAACTAGGCATGTCAAAGATATGCCCAGGGAACTTCTCTCCAGTAGCTCACATTTATCTGATACCTGTCTCACGACAACCCAGTGGAGTAGGGAGTGCATAGACTTATTATGCCCATTTTATAGATAAGGAGATTGAGGTTCAGAATGACTTGCCCATAGTCAGAAAGCTTCCAAGAGGATCAGATCTAGGATTTGGGCCCAAGTGCTCTTTCCTCTAAATCACAGACCACAATTAAATACCTAAAGCTTTATTTATTTATTTAAAGACCTTGCCCAAGGGGCAGCTGGGTGGCTCGGTGGATTGAGGACCAGGCCTAGAGACCATAGGTCCTGGGTTCAAATCTGACCTCAAACCCTTCCCAACTGTTTGGCTCTGGCCAAGTCACTTGACCCCCATTGCCTATCCCTTACTGCTCTTCTGCCTTGGAATCAATACATAGTATTGATTCTAAGATGGAAGATAAGGTTTTTTTTTTTAACCCCTTACCTTTTGTCTTAGTATCAAGTTTTTAATGTTTTGTCTTTTTTTATTTTAATAATAAATGTCCACACAAGTTTTTTTAGTATCAATTCTAAGACAGAAGAGTGGCAAGGGCTAAGCCCCTCTTATTGAACCTCTGGCACGCATGCCAGAGGGGGGCTGCTCCCCTCCCCCTTTCTACCACACCTGAAGACATTCTTCTCATCACCTGCCCCTCTGCCCAGCAGCTCAATGGGAGTGCTGCCTCCATCTTGCTCCCACCCCAGTCTGGGGTAAAGGGGGAGCCTCACATGCAGAGTGAGGGTGCAATTTGGGCACTCGTTCTCTAAAAGGTTTGCCATCACTGGTCTAGGCAACTGGGGGTTAAATGACTTGCTTAGGATCACACAGTTATCTAAAGCTTTATCCCCTTCCCCTTTCTTTAAATTTTATTTTTATTGTTATGCAAAACACACTTCCATATTGGTCCTTGTTATAAGAGCATATAACCAAAACCTCAAAATAAAACCATAAACACACTGATGTGAAAGACAACTTCAGTAGTTCTTTCTCTGGAGGTGGAGAACATTCCCTATCATAAGTCAGATCATTGCCTTTCTAAAGCTTTAGAGGAACATTTTGTTAGCTTCCCAAGCCCATTGAACACTGTCCTCTATACGTTAGGCTATCAGAGGAAGCATTTCCTTTTCAGGCTCTTTTTCCTGTGTTTCTGGCATCTGGAGAGCTGACCTCCATGTACTGGCTTTAATCTAGGGGTTTGTATGGGAGTCAACAGACAGGATCTGAAGAATCTGAATTTGTATGAATTTGAGGAATTTGTATATTTCTATGTTTTAATAACTGTGGTTCAATATATTTGGTTTTCTTTGTAAGCTAATGGAGATTAAAACATTATTTTGAGAAGGGGGTCCATCTATGGGCTTCACCAGACTTAAAAAAAGGGGGTCCATGACACAAAAGCAAGTTAAGAAGCCCAGTCTAGACCCCTCTGAAGCCTATGGGCTCAGATTCTACAACTCCAAAGGGACTTGGGGGCAAACATGAACAAATGGACAGTAGATCTCAAGGGAATTGGGTGGGTCAGTTACAGAAAAACAAAGAGAATAATATGATTTCCCTTGCCCCCCTCAGGTTCCTATTCCTGGGAGCTATACAGTAGGAAAGTAGTCATTTTCTACTGGAGAAATCCAGGGTAGGAGCTGAAAGCACGTTTTTCCATTCAGAACAACTGGAACAACACGAAATTAATCACTAAGTGGGAGAAAAAAAGAGAGAGAGGACAATTATCCCTGTCTTAATAAAGCAGAGTTCATATGAAATAATAGGACCCATTGAGAAGGCACCAGGATATGGTGGTGTATTTAAGATTTACGAGATCTGGGTCCAAAGCCCAGTGCATTAGCTGTGCCTGCATGGACAACCCCCTTGTATTTTCTGTGCTTTAGCTTCCTCATCTGAAAAATGGGGCTAGTAATAATGCTAACTGAGTGCCAGCATGGTGTCATGAATAGAATAGAATACTGGCCTTGGTCAAAAGAACCTACAGCCAAGTACCACCTGACCCCCTACCAGCTGTACAACTACGGGCACGTCATTAAATCTCATTGTCCCAATTGGTTTCCCCTACATTGATGAAATCACAGGTCTGGACCAAAAAAAAAAGCAAAAGCAAAATAAACATATTACCCATTTTACAGGTTTGTTGTGAACAAAGCATTTTGTGAACCTGTGTATTAGGGGATGAGGCTTGTGATTTTGTTGATCATGGGAATTCCCAATGAGGAAATTCCTTCAACTCACACAGATGGGTTCCTTCTCTGGGATTTACAACCTTACACTTTACAATATGGGCCCAGAAGAGTTAAATGATTTGTGTAGGGGTCGCATGGCCAGTATACATCAGAGGCAGGACTCAAACTCTGGTCTTTGAGAATCAAAGGCCAACTCTCTCTCTCCACTTAAGTATTAGGGAAATGTGAATCTTTGACACGACTGTATATTTTTTTTCAACAACAAATCCTACAAGTTAAGAAAATGTTATTATTCTCATATAACAAATAAATTGAGGCTCACAATGGGTCAGTGATTGGCCCAGGGCCAAACTGCTAATAAGATCCAGTACTCTAATCTAAGCCTTGTAGTTCCCCAAAGCAGGGAGTCTTCAATTCTACCAGCCTCCCTCAATATAGACTATATTAGGCAGGAGTTATAATGACATCAATGGAAAAAAAAGCAAGACTAAGCAGAGAACCAGAAACAAACATACTGAAAGTTAGATGCTATAGAACAGAATTAAGGAGGGAACAATCTGAACACTGCTTTGATACTGGCCTCTGTTTAGAGGAATAAAAGCGACCTGAGGGAGTCTCCAGGGAGCTGGGCTCAGGGACAGACTAACCAAAGAAATCAGCTACCAAGGGATCTCAGGAAAAGGAGAGCTAAGATGGTAGAAATTATACTTATTGCTTGCAATAGTACTCATTGTACCAGTATATGAAATAGCATCACCAGGGTCAAGAAGGCACTATGACTTATCTGGAAACCATGATCCTTTCCTTCTTGTAGCCCTACTGCAATTAGAAGACTTGCATTGAATGCAAATTATAACAACTCTGAGGTACTACATCTTACCTATCAGATGGGCTAATATAACAAAACAGGAAAATGACAAATGTGGGAGAGGATATGGGAAAATTGGGACATTAATGCACTGTTGGTGGAGTTGTGAAGGATCCAACCATTCTGGAAAGTAATTTGGAACTATGCTCAAAGGGATATAAAACTGTGCATACTATAGGATTAGGGAAACTGTGAGATTAGGGGGTCAGATGACAATGGAGTCTCCCCCATCCCTGGTCTTTGTGGTTAGCTACCTACAATACTCTTTGACCCAGCAATACCACTACTAGGTCTATATCCCAAAGTGACTTTTAAAAAAAAAGAAGGAGGGTGGGGGAAGTATTCTAAACAAAAAAACCCAAATAAAAAAAATGAGCAAATAAAGCAAACAAATAAACAAACAAACAAATAAATAAGCAAACAAGCAAACAAACAAATAAAGGTGCAAGTTTGTGTGTGTGTGTGTGTGTGTGTGTGTGTGTGTTATGGCAAAGAACTGGAAACTGAGAGGATACCCATCAATTGGAGAATGGCTAAAACCATTGTATTATTTGATTGTGATGGAATACTATTGTACTATAAGAATAGCAAGCCAGATGCTCCTAGAAAACCCTGGGAAGACTTCTCTAAACTGATGCAAAGTGAAGTGAGCAGAACCAGGACAACATTCTAAACAGTAACAGCAATACTGTACCATAATCAACTGTGAATGCCTTAGCTATTCTCAACAAAACAAAGATCCAAGACAATTCCAAAGGGCTTATGATGTAAAATGCCATCCACCTCCAGAGAAAGAACTGGTGGTCTTTGGATACAGATCAAAGCATAGATTTTTACTTTTTTTTGATCTGTGTTTTCTTTCACAACATGACTAATATGAGGGAGGAAACAGTTGCACTTAAGAAGTTTATTACATTTCTGTGAGCATTTTAAAGAAATCCTAGACTTTAAAAAATTAGGGACCTTCTAGAAGACAAATCTGAAAGGACTTGACATTCAAAATAACTGAAAAATAAAGTTGGTTCTAGAGTGCCTGGCATATAATAAGCACTTAGTAAATTAATATGTTGATTGGTTAATCAATTGATTGAATTACAAATTTTGGCTTAAATTCAGTTTTTTGGTGGGGGGTAGGAGCATTTCAGGGAGGAAGGAAGTTGTATATAAGAGTCTCTGCTCCCCTTCCCTTATATACACCTCCTCTAAGGCGTATATGTAGGAAGTGGGGAACAGAGAAAACTACTCTGGAAACATTGTTAGGCAGGTGAAATTAGGTTGAAATGAATCTTGAAGGGAGACAACTAGCTGATTTAGTAGATAGAGAGCCAGTCCCTGGAGAGGGGAAATCTTTTGCTCAAATATGACCTTTGATATTTCCTGATTGTGTAATCCTAGGAAAGTTATTTAACTCCAGTTATCTAGCCCTTATTTCTATGAGTCTTGGAACCAATTTTTAGTATCAATTCTAAGATGGAAGGTAAGAGTTTAAAAAAAAATTAAGAATCATGAAGGGGAAAAGAAAAGTTACAAAGTGGACATCAATACAACAGTTGAGCCTGAAGGGTAGATTTAGTTTAGGGGAGAGGCAATGCATTAAAGGGATAATTATGTTTTATTCAGTCCATAAATACATGACCCTCGGCTTCATTTTTCAGTACCAGTTGAAGAACCACTTTTTTTCCCCTGCCTACCTTCCTCTGACCCTATTTCTTTATAATCCCTGCAGAGAGGTAAAGAAATAAGAATTAAGCTTTTTAAGAAACTGGTTTGGGGTATGAGGGAAGATAATTCTTACTAAAGATAAATTGTTGGACAGCTAGGTGGTTCGGTGGATAGAGAGCCAGTGCCTAGAGATGAGAGGTTCTTTGTTCAAATCTGGCCTTAGACGCTTCTTAGCTGTGAGCTGTGTGACCCTGGGCAAGTCACTTAACCCCTATTGTCGAGTCCTTACCACTCTTCTGCCTTGGAACTGATACTTAGTATTGATTCTAAGAGAGGAGGAAGAGTTTTTTAAAAAAAGAAAGATAAATTGTGGGATCATAAAGTCTCTGAGTACTCTAATTTAGGAACATCAGGGGCCTTAGAGTCCAACTAATACTTGCTAAAGAAATCTCTGCACCCTTTTCTCCCCAAAGTGATTATCTAGTTTTCACTTCAGTAAACCAAGTCAAACCAGTGGTCTTTGTTTTTAAGAGGATATAAAGCTGCCCCCAAAATGTCCTGAACTCCGATGGAAGTTAATGAGAAGCAGGAAATACAGGTATTACTCCAATGACTACAGATCATGCAATCTTTCCCTAAACCACCTGGCAGTCTCCTCCTTCAAGAAGTCTACATTAGCCTTTTGATCCTAAGAGCTAACTAGATTAATTTGGTTATTATTCAACACAAGGCAGTTGAATAAATAATAATTATGGGCTAACTGTGTTCTGAAAGCACTGTGCTAGGTTGGGGGAGAGGCAAAGTATAGATAAGACCAGGTCTCTACTCTCATGCAATAAAGAAAAAAAACACTAATTTAATTTGTAAAAAAAAAATAAAAATGGAAAACAGTTAAGAGGTATGAAAGAATTCTTAGTGTTTGTCCCAGTTTGGACACCAAAGGATTATATATCTATTGTCCATGGGATAACCTAACTAAATTCACAGAGGTTCATCTCCCACTTGCCCAGAAAAGAGATGAATATTTTTGGCCACAGCAAGTTTCAGATCATTTGGTAACTTAGAGAGGAATTTGGGTAGGTGAAAAGAGCACCCATATCCCAGCCCTTTCAGAGCTTTTAAATATTGAAGAAGATGGTTTGTGGTGGGTGCTGATGAGAAATGGAAGCCAGGATATTGCTTTTGTGATGGGTGCTTAGTGTCTGATATTTTAAATTCTAGAATAACAATTCTATTGCTTATGTTCCCATCAATTATTCATTTAGATTCTATTTTCATAACATCTTTCATATTCTCCTTCTTCCCTCTGATACTGCTACCACCCTGGTGTAGGCCCTCATCATATCACACCTGAATCATAGCTTTAAAATGAGGATGTACATTGGATTTAGATTTTCCTTTGCCAACTCTTCCCAATTAATGCCATTTGATAATCAAGGATAAGAGTTGGTAACATCCCAAGTGGATTACTTGTAACTGTTAGGACAGTAAGGATACCTTCCATTTTAGAATCAATATTGGGTATCGGTTCCAAGGCAGAAGAGTGGTAAAGGCTAGGCAATGGGGGTTAAGTAACGTGCCCAGGGTCACACGGTTAGGAAGAGTTTGAAGCCACATTTGAACTCAGCTCCTCACATCTCCTGACCTGGACTGTCAATCCACTGAACTTTCTAGTTTCCCCCAAGGTAAGGGTTTAAAACAACAATTGAAACCAGAGCAAAGAGATGCATAAAGTTTGAAGCTGCATTGGGTAAAGATAAAGGAAAATATTTTTTTCCTTTGATTACTTAGCTGACTTTTGATGCTGAGAAACCTTAGAAACTTAAAAACATTATTTATACATGCATAAGGGTAATTAAAAATCTGTGTCCTACTGGATGTTAGATGGTGAAATAAGAAGCAATGGTTCTCTCAGTGACCAGTTCTGACTGACTGGATGACTGGTCTTTTAAAACATCAGGTCTCAATTTCTAGCCTGTAAAATGGAGATGTCAATAACCACATCTCTCCCCAGCTATAACCCAATGAAAGGCGTTATTGTTGGCACATGCTTTGCCAGGGTATTCGCTATGTGTTAGGCAAAAACCTTTTAAGTTTTTCATTCTATTAGAAGCAGTGTGGTACAAAGGAAGAAAAAAAAAATCTGAAGTTGGAACCAGGAGATTTGGGTTCAATTTCTTGGCCTTCACTCAACTGCTGTGAATCTCAGTTTTGTCATTTGTAAAATGGAGGAGAACGTGAATACTTGTGCCATAGATTTCCTTGATCAAGTCCTACTCCATTGCCTCCTGGAGTGGAAGTAATGGGGTGAGCAGATGACCTCGGGTTTTGGAGTGCTATGCTGGGGAATACAAGCTCTGGCAGTTGCTGCCATGCTGCAGAGGCTTCGATTATAGTCCCAGTAACAGTCTATATCTGACTTCTGAGGACTAGCCTAGCTAAGAATGGGAAAGCTCATCACTAGCAGGTTGGCTATAAAATCTTGGGGCACTTGGTCATCTTGTATTGTTGCACTCATGTGACATATTTGCAGAAGCCCACTCTGAAAATCATTTCTATCATATGATACTATTAGTTGAAGAAGAAGGAGTACAAAAATTTTGCCAGGAACTTAATAAGACCCTTCAAATTAATCAACATGTCCTATAAGAGGCAGCCAAAGCAAGGTGGATAGAAAGCTAGCCCTCTGAATCAAGAAGACATGGGGTTAAGTCCTTCTTTGGCACATTCTGAGCATGCGATGCTGGGGAAGTCACTAAACTCAGTGCCAGGCCATTCTCTTAGACCAGTGATGGGCAAACTACAGCCCGTGGGCCAGATGAGGCCCCCTGAAATGTTCTATCTGGCTGCTGGACACTATTCCTAATCTGAAAAATACAATGAGTAGGATACAATACAATGAAACTTCGAAAGAGTTGATTTAGGAATAGACTGTCAGATGAGAATTTCCTTTCCTTTGGCCCCTCCTTAAAAAGTTTGCCCATCACTGTCTTAGACTATAAGTTAAGAGCAGATATTGACTTTCAGTAGTGAATGGTCTTATTAATGCACTGCTGGAGTTGTGAATTGGTCCAACCATTCTGGATGGCAATTTGGAACTATGCCCAAAGAGCTCTAAAAGATTGCCTGCCCTTTGATCCAGCCATACCACTGCTGGGTTTATATCCCAAAGAGATCATAAGGGAAAAGACTTGTACAAAAATATTTATAGCTGTGCTCTTTCTGGTGGCAAAAAACTGGAAAATGAGGGTATGCCCTTCCATTGGGGAATGGCTGAACAAATTGTGGTATATGTTGGTGATGGAATACTATTGTGCTCAAAGGAATAAAGAACTGGAGGAATTCCATGTGAACTGGAAAGACCTTCAGGAATTGATGCAGAGTGAAAGGAGCAGAGCCAGAAGAACATTGTACACAGAGACTGATACACTGTGGTAAAATTGAGCGTAATGGACTTCTGTACTAGCAGCAATGCAATGACCCAGGACAATTCTGAGGGATTTATGGAAAAGAATGCTAAGCACATCCAGAGAAAGAACTGTGGGAGTAGAAACACAGAAAAACAACTGCTGATCACAGGGTGGATAGGGATATAATTAGGGATATTGACTCAAAATGAGCACCCTAATGCAAATATCAATAATATGGAAATTGGTCTTGATCAATGATACATGTAAAACCCAGTGGAATTGTGTATGGACTAAGGGAGGGGGTTGGGGGAGGGGAGGGATAGAACATGAATCCTATAACCATGGAGAAATGTTATAAATTAATAAATTAGATTTAAGAATAAAATAAAATAAAAAATAGTGAAGGTTCTCCATACTCGAAGTTCCCATCATTAATAAAATCACAGGTCAAGTATCCCCTTCCCCCAAAAAAACACCATACATTCTGATACTTGGTGACTTTGATGTATAGTCAAGGACATAAAAATATGTTGATAATAAATATGGTTTAGTAGTAAGGAATGATTGAGAAGTCAAAGACTTGTACACCACAAAGAAGCCTCATCTATATATTATGAATACTATCTTCAAGAAAAGAATTGGAATGTGCTTGTCTTGGAAAGCACCCAGAATAACAAAAACATTTTTTAAATTATTATATTTTAACAGATAGTAAAAGACTTGTTATCATTGGGGAAGTCATTCCTATATCAGCTATCTTTGTAAAAAAGAAAAGGAAGTGGGATTACAAAGAACCAACATGGGTTCATTAAGAACAAGAGGTCATACCAGACTAACCTTATTTCCTTTTCTTTTTGGACAGGGTTACTACACTGATAGATAAGGAGAATCTTGTATATATATTTCTCTTAGATTCTACCAAAGTGTTTGATAAGTATCTTATGTTATTCTTGTGGAAAAGTTGAAGAAGTATGTGCATGATGATAATATAGTTAGATGGATTTGGAACTGATTGGAGAACTGATTCAAAGAAAAGTCATTCATTTCTTCTCCTTTCCTGATACTGTTCTCTACTAGTTCCCTCCTCCTTCTGACCCCTCTTTCTCAGTCTTCTTTGCTGAATCAGCTTCCATGGCATATTCCTCCATGCATGAATATAGCCTAAGACTTCCTTCCTCCTGACTCCACTTCTCTATATTCTCTTTCTTGGTGAATTCACAGTTTCAATCATCATATCTATTCACAGGACTCCCAAATCTCATCTTTCCCAAGAGATCAAGTTCTCCATCACAAACTGGGTATCAGACATTGTGAACTATATGTTCCAAAGGCAATTCAACATCTCTAAAATAGAAATCATTATTTTCCCCCCAAATCTCTCCCATTTCCAAATTCCCCTATTTCTGTCAAAGGCACCACCAGCCTTCTAACCATGCAGGTTTACACCCTCAGTATCATCCTAGATTCTTTATTCTCCTTCAACTTCCATATCTCATCAGCTGCCAAGCCTGTTAATTCCACCTTCACATCATTTCTCAATCCCTCCTCTTCTCTCCACTTGGATAGCCACTACTCAAGTTTATGCCCTTAATTCCTCTTGCCAGAACTACTGCCAGGACCTAATTGGTCTCTCTATCATCAATCTCCACTCTTCTCTAATTCACCCTCCACACAACTGCCAAATTGATATTCTTCAAGCATTTGTGTGAATTTGTTAACTTCTTGTTTAAGAAGGTTTGCTAGCTACCTTAGACTCTGGGGGAAAATTAGAGTCATCTCTTTGGAATTTAAAGCCCTTCCAAGTTTGGCTACAATCAGTCTTTCTGGAATTATTTTATATGACTCCCCCTTCTGCTCTCTACATTCTAGGCAAATTGCAAAAGCTATCTCCTATGCCTTGTTTTCTTCTTAGTCACTTTTGCCTCTTGGGATCCTTAGTTCCATTAAAGCCTTAGCTCAAGGCCCAGCTACTTCAAAAGGACCTTCCTTACTATACCCTGCCCCATCTCCAATCTCTCTCACACTCTGAAATAATTTTATTTTGTATTGACATATCTGTATATATGTCATTTTTCACTTTGTATACTTAGCAAATGAAGTAGAGATAGATACAAAGTCTTAGATTTGGCTTTTAAAAATCCATATCACAAGTACAAGATGGGAGAGATTATCAATACATAATAAATTAATAAACATCATTCCACTCTGCATCTGTTCTTCAGTCTAGTTTCAACTTCATAGAACAAGATGTCCCTCCCAGGTTAAGCTCATCACCTCTAATCTCATCACCAAGCTGTTAACTCAGACCTTAAGAAACACCACTTCCTTCAGCCTCTTCTCTCTTCTGATTGGAGGGCTGGAGGATGAATTACCAAACTCCTCCTAATGCCTTCCTTTATAGAGGGCAGAAACTGGACTTTTGGACTCATTCCATTTTGCATCTGCTATTTTGCCAGGTTTCAACCCCACAGAACAAGATATCCCTGTGTTGGATATCCCTTTTGTCCCCCACACCCCAGTGGTTTCCTGGCTTCTTTTGTTCATTTTTTTCTTCCCATTAAAATGTGAACTCTCTGCATCCTTTCCCTCTCTCCCTCCCTCCCTTCCTTCCCTTCCTTCTTTCCTCCCTTCCTTTCTTCTTTCCTCCTTCCCTTCCTTCCCTCCCTTCCTCTCTCCCTTTCTTCTTTTCCTTCCTTCTTTCCTCCCTTCCTTCTTTCCTCC
>NC_058130.1:548397718-548467878 GCF_016433145.1 Gracilinanus agilis
CCTTCCTTCCTTCCTTCCTTCCTTCCTTCCTTCCTTCCTTCCTTCCTTCCTTCCTTCCTTCCTCTCTCTCTCTCTCTCTCTCTCTCTCTCTCTTTAAAAAACTTTTTAGGGGCATCTAGGTAGCTCAGTGGATTGAGAAACAGGCCTAGAGATGGGAGGTCCTAGGTTCAAATCTGACCTTAGACATTTCCTAGCTATGTGACCCTGGACAAGCCACTTAGTCCCCATTGCCTAGCCCTCACTGCTCTTCTATCTTGGAACCTAAGGCAGAAGGTATGGGATTAAAAAATAATAATAATAATATTTTTTTAATTAATTGTATCTGAGGTGGCATGGTGGATAGAGTACTAGGTCTGGAGTCAGGAAGATGAGTTCAAATCTAATCTCAAACATACTAGCTATGTGACCATGGGACAGTCAATTTAACCCTGTTGGCCTCAGTTCCCTCATCTGTCAAATGAGATGGAGAAGGAAATGGAAAATCACTCCAGTTGCCAAGAAAACCCCAAATGGGATCATGAAGAGTTAGAAGCAGCTGAAAACTGAACAATATTCAGGGCATTTAGCATATGGTAGGCAATTAAATGTTTATTGGATTAGATTAGGAAATTGAAGCCCAGAGGGGTAAAGGGTCTTACCCTTTAGGTACACACATAGTAAATGGTGGATTCTGAATGTGAAACCATGCCCTTTGACTCTAGACCCAGTACTCTTCTGCTTCAGTTATCTACATGGTACCCATTCATTTGATACTACTATGTCTTGGTTTGAAAATGATTCCTCACACCTTTAGTTCAACTGGTTTAAGAGCATTTGTAATCCAGATCTGCTATGAGTCACACATGATCAAGGTCTATCCAATACAGGATCTAAGTAGGAAAAAAGGTGAATCTGTTTCATTCCTGACCAACAGCATCTACCCTAACAAGCTATCTTATTTTTGTTTTTAAATAGAAATCAAATTGTTATTAGAGAATTAAAAACAAGAATTCCCAAGTAAATATCTTCTTTAACCTTAACCAGATCATCCACAGGACTAAAATATAGAGAATACTATTTTCTATTTTTAAAAACAAGCATGTGAATAATTGGATAATTTAATGTCTTTGCCTTTTCATATCTTACTGAGATTCTTGTTAGTAAATGATGTCTTCCATTTTATAATTGAATTAGTATTGTTTTGGAATCAGCCTCTTAATTTATTCTAGTCAGGAAATTAAAATATCACATAAACAAATAGCAATTTCTTAAGCTTTTAAAGAGAGGAAATATTACAGAATCATGGATGGGGACAGAAGGAAGCTCAGAAATCATCTAGTCTAAAAACCTCCACTTTACAGATGGAGAAGCAGAGGTCCATGGAGGTCAGATGACTGGCCCAATGTCACAGAGGTATAATAAGCAGAGGTGGGATTTGAACTCCAGAGTCCTTTCACTCCAGACCCCCTGATCTTTTTTAACTGTTCCAAGTGAAACAGGTTCAGTTTTACTTGGAAACTTGGAGGCTAAGATTATAACTTCAAAGAGTATTATAGACCTCAGAGAATTGGTATGTCTGAAGTTAGTAGCAACTGTATTTCCTCCAAGTAATTATAATTGACCATCAACAAATATTTGCTGAGAACGATTGTGATTGGGAGAATTGCTTCAAGACTTTGTGCCGCTTGGGAAAATGGCATGGACTTAATGTATGATTAAAATGTTTTATTTGTAAAAAATAAACAAAAAACAAGTATTTGCTGAATGCTCACTAAGTGCCCCGTGCCGAGCTTGGCAAATATCCTATAAGACAGAATCTAAAGAAATTTTGCCTAGCATTCCTTTTATTCTGGTGCCCACTCCAGCTGATTTCGGGCTCCTGTGTTCATGAATTCTACATTTCTCTCAGGGAAATAAGTATGTTGTGGGGAGGAAGAGGTCAACCTTAAGACTTGGATTCAAGATGGGATGTGACCAACAGTGAAAAAAGTCCAGAATGCTTTCTGCATCTTCATCCAGGAATACAAAGGTGTCTATAGTTGATGGGCTCATGAGGTCCCATAGAGCAGAGCTAGTTCCTCCCCTCCTCATTCATCCAAAAGTGAAGGCTATAAGGACATCCTGGGCTGGATCTCCAACTGGGCTGGATGAGCAGGCCCTTGGTGATTCCACTGATAGAAAGTCACAAGAATAGCCATGCAAAACTTCCGTAACCAAACCTGAAACCAAGCAAACCCCGTTTCAGGCTCTATTACCAGCCCCACATTTGCTGCCAAGTCTCACAAAGCTTCTGGGGGACCTGGAGCCAAGTTTCACTAACTTGGATGCGATTACCCAGTAAAATTAAGGTGGAATTAATCCGCCTCTTGCACACCCTCTAGGTTTATCAGCTAATAGCTTCAGATAAAGCCTGAAAATTCCATATGATAAGTCGTTTGCAATTCAGGAGGCAAAGATAGATTTCTAAGGTTGGTATACCAGTATTTCATCCTACTGCTAGTGAAACCCTAGCCTATGGTGTTTTTTTTTTTATACACAATGGTAGACGGCATTCCTAGTTAGAAACATTCAATCCCATCTGGTAGCTTCATTCCCAGTTAGATAATACCACACGTATCTATGTAACATACAGGCCACTGTCAAATAGCACTGAGCCATCTCTCTGAGACAGCTGTTTCACACAAGGGCTGTATTGTCTGAGAAAAGCTTGTATCATTTTACTTCAAATGCTGAGGGAACAAGCATTCTGTCAGCTGCCTTGGCTTGGAGGGAGCTTCACTCACTACAAATTTTCATTATTTTGTTATCAAGCCCCAAACACACTATCTACTGTGTGAGCCGAAGGCTCCAGAGGAAAACCCGAGTCCTTGCTCCACTCCTATCAGGCAGATAAGAATCGATTCTTGCAAACCTTAAACAAGTAACAATAATGACCATTTTTAAGACTGTCATTTTGCCCTGTAAGCTTTTGTTTTTAGCTTCTCCCATTTATTATATCCAATGATTTGGCTTCAGGTAAAATAGGAAATGGTGTCTGGCCCTGGAATGTCAGGCACAAGGTCCTCAGGAAGCAGCTGTCAGAATCACAAAGAAAATAAGGGGATAAAGAGGCAATAGTTTAAAAGAGAGGTCCTTTAGCATTTAACTAGAGAAGAGACCAGGGCTTGGCCTCAGGACACACACAGTACTTGTATAGAGTTTAGCACCCAGTTAACAAAAATAATTTGTTAAAATAGGAGGGAGCTGCCAGTCCCCTCCTCACATGGCATCCTACATCTTTGATTTTGAATCTCTATTTATCACCCGCCAAGATTTTCTTTTCCTTCTTTCCTTCCTTCCTTCCTTCCTTCCTTCCTTCTATTTTAGTATCAATTCTAAGACAGAAGAACAGCAAGATCCAGGCAACTGGGGTTAAGTAACTTGCCCAAGGAAGTGTCTAAAGCCACATTTGAACCCAGATCCT
Organism: Gracilinanus agilis; assembly: GCF_016433145.1. Classification (NCBI taxonomy): domain Eukaryota; kingdom Metazoa; phylum Chordata; class Mammalia; order Didelphimorphia; family Didelphidae; genus Gracilinanus; species Gracilinanus agilis. Next base: position 548,401,161 of record NC_058130.1, read on the forward strand.
CCCAATTCTGGACCTGTTGCCCTATCTACTGTGCCACCTAGCTGTTCCCATGTGCTACCCTCTTCAATCTAAGAAAGAATTTGCCTGTGACATGTTGGTGATGAAATACTATTGTGATATAAGGAATGGTGAGGGGGTGGTTTCAGAAAAACATGACAAGAACTATGTGAACTGATGCAAAGTGAAGTGAGAAGAACTAGGAGATCATTTTGCTCAGTAAAAGCAATGCTAGAAGGAGGATCAACTGTGAAAGACTTGGCTACTCTAATCAATACAATGATCTAAGACAAATCCAGAGGACTCGTGATGAAAAAGTGTTATTTACCTCTAAAGATAGAACTGATGAACTTTGAGTGAAACTGAGTACATTTCTCATTTTAATTAAAAAAAAAAAAGAGGAGATATGTTAGGTGGCACAGTGGATAGAAAGACAGACGAGGAATCAGGAGGGTCTGGGTTCAAAACTGACCTTGGCCACTTCCTAACTATATGATCCTGGGAAAGTCACTTAATCTCATTTGCTTAGCTCTTGCCCTAGAGACGGAAAATAAGAGTTAAAAAAAAAAAAAAGGATACCTTCTCTGATGAATAATTAGATATGTGTCACTATATGACTCTGTTTTATCTTAGTACTCTCCATTATGAAAACAGGACTGCATACTAACACCAGCAAGGTCCCAATTAGTGATAACCTACCCTTTGAAGCTTTCCCATTACTGCCCAGCATATTTCCATTAGGCTGGAAGCAATATCCACATTCTACATAATTATAATTTCGAATAGTGCAAATCTGAACACAGTGGGACCACTTGAGGGGATTCATTATTTGCATGAATTAGGACCTAGCTGTAGGATTTCTGGCTAGAAAGATCTCTATTCAGTTTCCCAGTGCCTAAAGGAAATGAAGGATGAACAACAACCACCAGGGAAAGGCTCTCCTGAATAAAGTGTGATACAAGTGTATAAGGAAAACATTAACTGATTAATGCACCAAGTATTTTATTTTTTAAACCCTTACCTTCTTAGGAGGGGCAGCTAGGTGGCTCTGTGGAAAGAGAGCCAGGCCAAGAGATGAGAGGTTCCTGACCAAGATGGTGGACCAAAGAATGTTCCACACTTGGCCAAACCCACCTCCAAACAAGCACCACCACCAAAACAAAAACAAAACAAAACAAAAGCCACAGAACAAATGTTGGAGTTGCAGAATCAACAAGAGCTAGAGTGAAGCAGGGTTTCAGCCAAAGGAAACATAGAGAGACAGCATGAAGGATGTGTCTACAAGCACAGGATGGGGATATGTGATTAGAGAGCAGCTCATGACTGATCAAGGCGTGAATAGTTTAACATGGTGGCCAAAAAAACTAAAGGGCTTTGGGGCTTCATTAAGAAAAGCACCTGGTCTAGAAGGAAGAAAGTTCCACTCCCTCTGTACTCCATTCTGATTTGTTGGTGTTGTTTGGTCATAACCAACTCTTTGTAACTCCATTTGGGGTTTTCTTGGCAGAAATGCTGGAGCAATTTGCCGTTTCCTTCTCCAGTTGATTTTACAAGTGAGGAAACTGATACAAACAGGGTTATGTGACTTACTCAGGGTCACTCAGTTAGTAAGAGTCTGAGGATGGATTTGAACTCAGGTCTTCCTGACTCTAGGTCCAACTCTCTATCCACTGTGCCACTGCCTTCTAGTTATCCTAATTGGTGTGAATTACTACAGATCAATATTTGGCTAAAGTCCATAGCATTCAAGGGATGGGAGTTTTGATAGGGATAAGAGGAAGAAAGGAAGGAAACTCTTGGAACAGGATTGCATGCCTAAGTGAGATGGGAGCTCTGGATAACTAGAGGGCAGCAGGAAGTTCAGAAAGAACTTGGCTACACTCAGCAATGCACTGATCTGGGACAATCCTGAAAGACTTATGACAGGGAATGTTATCCACCTCCTGAGAAAGAGCTGTTGGAGTCAGATGGATGAGAACCAAAGCATACTATCTTTTACATCAGTGTATTTATGGTTTTATTTCTGGGGTTTGGGTTAGGTATGAGTTTGTTCTTTCAACAATGACAAATTTGGAAGTGTGTTTTACGTGACAATAAAAATTAAATTAAAAAAAATTTTTAAGTTCAGAAAGAGAGGCAGCTGGGTAGCTCAGTGGATTGAGAGCCAGGCCTAGAGAGGGGAGGTCCTGGGTTCAAATCTGGCTTCAGACACTTCCTAGCTGTGTGGCCCTGGGCAAGTCACTTAACCCCCATTGCCTTGCCCTTACCACTCTTCTGCTTTAGAACCAACACATAGTATTGATTCTAAGGTGGAAGGTAAAGGTTTAAAAAAATAGTTCAGAAAGAGAGAAGAGAAGACAACAGAGTCTTCTTTCCAATTTTTTCCAGAGCCTCGTGATGGTCATGTATCATTGAAACCTTCAAAAGTAGTTTGCCAGTGTCTGGATCGTAGATTCAGAGCTCAAAAGGGCCTCAGAGATCATCTGTTCCAACTCCCTCATTTTACAAATGGAGAAACTAAGGCCTAGAGAATGAAGTGATTTTCCTAGGACTGAGACCAGCTGTAAGTAGCAGTTAGGTCTGCTCTTTCTAAATCCTACAATTTTCTCAATTCTTCCATCATATCATGTTGTCTCCAAAATGTATCACAATCAGTTTGGAAGACTGAAAATCTCAGACTCTCTCAACTCAGTTGTGCTTGTTCTAATCCTTCCCCTCTCTCCATCCCAAGGAATTGGGAAAAGTTTTAGAACCTCCCTCCTCTAACTTCTTTTAACTAAAAAAAAAAAAAAAAAAACAAAAAACAAAAAAACAGAAAAAACCAACAACAAAAAACCCTACTTTATGTCTTAGAATCAATACTAAAGATTGGCTTGCTCAGGGTCACACATCTAGGAAGTGTTTGGATGTGATTAGAAAAACAAAATGTATATGGTAGATTCACATTTTTATATGCAATTCACTTTTTCTGTCCTTTGTGTATGACTATGTTCATGTTTCTTGGTGACTATCAAATTCATACTAAATTTTTTTTTCTGCTCCCAGATTTCATTGATATGGGAAATTGCTGGAAAAGGCAATCCTTTCTCCCAATGCAGATGTCCATCTACTCTGCAATTTGTGAGACTGGAGTGTCACTTGGAGCCATTGGGAAAGTGAAGTGACTTGTCAGAATTAGTGAGGCTGCCACTATGTGTCAGGTAGGACTTGAATTCACTTCTTAAGCTCTAAGACAGATCTCTATCCACTCTAGTATATTGACTATGTAGTTGAAATTAAAATAACAAATTTTAAAAAACACATGCAAAACTTCATGAAATTCAGAAATCCTTCCGTTCCCCAATCTGAATTGGGGAAGTTTGTTTAATGTGCCACATTTAAGGCTAATTATCTCAGTTAAATGGAAAACTGTGATCAAAAGAACAGTGCTATCTATTATGGGTTTATCCTACATATGAACCAGTCTTGTACTGCAGCCACAATCGTTAGCTTTATCTATTTTGTAATGCAGGGTTTTGCATTGCAATATTAACCTAGGCAAAGCTGTCAGTTGCCCTGGATGGAATGTTGCTGATGGCATGTGCCATGGGCCAGGTGCCAACTGGCAGTTGGGCTGAGACTATAAAAGCCCCTGCAAACCCAACCCTGGGTTCTGTTTTCCCCAGACTTCACCCTGACCACCTGTTTACCCTTTTCCCTAGGGCCCCAGGTTGAAGGGAGGTGAGGGAGGAGGATCGTGGGTAGGAAATTAGAAGAGCCTAGATATTAGGACCTTCTTTAAGAGCAACTCAGCAAAAACTATTGGAGATTATCAGCATCTGCCATTGCTGGGGGTGGCTAAAGATTGGAGAGGGAGAAGAATTTTGCAGTCATATGGAAAATAGAGAATATGGGTGGATCAGTACAAATTCATCATGGTTACTTAGAAAAAAAGCATCAGTGCATGTCTTATTAAAGGTCCTGGGAGAGGGGGAATCAGTAGCATCAACTTTGAGTATGAAATACATTGTATTTTTATTCCTGCTATATGAAATACCAACACAGCAAAAAATCTGAATAAGAAAAATATTTCAAAACCCCCAAAGGATGATCTACTTCAAGCAATGCTAGATACATCAAAATTCCACAACAAAAGAATTGGCATTATCTCGTGGTGCTTAAATCATGGAATTTTTAGGTTAGAAAAAATTTTGGAGATCATCAGATCCAAGTCCTTAGGTTTATAGATGAGGAAATTAAGGCTCCAAGAGGTTAGATAATTTAGTTATGGCCTCAAATTAGCTAGGGGAAGACCTGGGATGACTCAAGTCTCTTGTCCAGTGTTCTTTTCTATATCACATTATATCACTGAATTCATGAAAATGGGATTTTTGATGTATATTTTAATTATATTAGCCACATTTCACAATAATATCATTACTTTATAAAAATTCAAAGATCATCTTACCTATATACTCCCAGTTATATAGGCTAAGAAGCTTTCTGAGACTTTGATCTTCCTAATTGACAAAGTATATCAATACAGTAATTGATATTAAGGCATGTTAACTCCAGTTTCTGGTATTTAAAAACTAATAGCCTTATACCCTAAGATTATGTCATTTAGCTCTATTAAAAATAGGGACAAGACACAGATATGTCTGTCGTCAGAAAAATAAATAGATAGTAAAAGAAACTAAGAGACTTTACCTAAGTTAAATAAGTAGCAAGTTATCAGGAGAGCTGGAGCTAAGGAGGTAGGGAGTACGGAGACAACTCAAGGTCCAATTCACTGAATTCCTTTAGAAACTTAGCCGACCAGCCAGCCAGCCAGCCATCTTCCATGGGAAGGCAGGCATACCAGCTTTTAGGAGCACAACACAAAGGACAACAGCCTCATTTACTCAGGCAAACTGCCTGCTAATAATTTAACAAATGGTGAATATTCCTAGAAAGGGGGAAGGAGAACTTGAAGCAATTAGTTTCCTTCTTAATGACGTCTTTCTACCCACTGATCCTCAGGCGGTGAATGGAGCTGCAAAAGATTTACTCTGTTCTATTTGTGAATATTTTAACCAGTCCAGGAGTGCAATAAATGAGCCAGTGGGCAGCAAGAAGCCTTCCATATATAGCGGTAATGACAAAAGGCCAAGCATAGAGGAAGTTCTATGTATAGTCATGGAATATAATAAAGAATGTTTGGAACCTTAAACCATTATTTTTCAGAGGCCATTTTAAGTGGGAAAAAGAAATCACTGGTGTGGGGGGAAAGAGTTGGCATGGAGAATCCGCCCCACTTGAGAGTTTGCTATTGTCCCAACTTAAGTAAAGCAAAGAAACATTTCAGTATAGTCATTTGGACATAATGTATAACAGAATCAGAAATTAACTTTAAAAAGCAACTTTGTGATAAGTCAATTAGAGGAAGAGTCCCAAGTACCAGGGTTCCCAATGGGTACAAAAAGCTGGTCAAGGGAACACCAATTTGATTATACCTCTATTATCTAATGAAATATTCCAAAAAATAGTTGTGTTCATGGAAAAATGTGTGTATTGGAGGGGTAGAAGAGTGAAAAAGGAAGGGAATGTTATGATAGATATAAAAAAATTAGAAAGAAACAGTTAAAAGAATAACTTTTATAAGTCCAAAGTAAATGAATGAGATTTGAAAATGAAATCTTTTTTTCAGTTGAACCAGAAACAAATCAGGAACAATCCAGGAAAGATCTCCATAACCTGAAACTCCAAATTGATTTCCATCCAGCAAAGTCACAAATTTGTTGATGTATCCTTGGAGAAACATATGCCATTCTTACTAAATATGCTTACAAGGCTTTAATTTTGTTTATACCAATTTATCTCTGTGAATCAAAATTCTTTATCCTCTTCTCAACCAAAGTTAAAGCAAGAAAAAAATGAGGCTGATCATGATATATGGGTATAGCCTTCAAAAACTATACTAAGAATAAAACTGTTGGTTGACAAGAAACAGAATCAAGGGTCTCAATTTATTTGACTGTATTCTGATAAATATTTAACAACCTTATGATATTAAAAATATATGCTAAATAAAGTTTTCTTGTGAAAAAAAAATAATCTCTTCATTTTACTTTTTAGTTGCAGTTACATGGTAAATGCTAGAATTTTTTCCTTTCATATTGACTAGGTAGTATGGGAAGATTTCCTAAAAGTCAAGAGACATGGGAACTAAAAGAGTTGAGAATCCTTGCCATGGCACTAGGTAAGTTTTGAACTCTTTCTTCTACATTTCTATCAACATCGCTGAATATAAATTATTTATCATTTTTGCTGTTCAAAGGCCAACTAGCTATCATTTGACAAATAAAGCAAAACTTTATTAATCAGACCCCTTTAATTTAGAATTTCTGTTAATTCCCATAAGAACCAAGCTAGTTTCCCTTTGTACTATCTTTGAAGAAATGCTTGTTAAGCAAATTAATAATGAAAAAAAGTTTTTAAGGGAAAGTTTATTTTAGATATGAAATTTTTGATAATTCCTCGGTTTCTTTAGAAGCACCCACTTCTCTATGATATTTCTAATTATGGCACTTGCATCCATTACAGCAGGATTCCCAAAGACTAACCAGTCCTTTGTTAGCTTAATTCTAGACAACCTATATAACTTGAATGTAATAAAACTATATTTCTATAAAAGTTATTCTATAACAGGCTCCTCACTACTCCCCTTCTGATAGGTGATAGATTCTGTGCAGACTAAGACTTTTCTTTGGGCATACTTAACATGGGAACTTGTTTTGCTTGATTATATAAGTTTATGACGGGCATTTGTTTTTCTTGCTTTCTCAGTGGGGTAGGAAGGGGTAGTGGGGGTGGAGAGGAAGGTTTTCGTTTGAAAAATAGGTTCAATTTAGTTTTTAGAAAACAAAAGTTATTATATAGTTATTTTGCTAATTTGGGTTGGTTGGCCTTTCCCCAAAGGTCACATGGGAAAAGTACTGACTGAAGTATTTAACTATAGCATAGTTGTCTTCACTCTCCATATATTTATTTTATGTATATACACATAGGTATGTATTGCCTTAGAATGTAGGCTCCTTGTGAGTAGGAGTCGTTTCAGTCATTGTATTTACACTTCCAGTACCCAATATGGCACCTGGCTCATAACAGGTATTGAATAAATGTTTGTTAAGTGATTAATTGGCTCAAGAGGTTTGCTTTAGTTAAAGTGAAAAGGCAAGATTAGGTACACTGGAAGCCAAAAAACTTTGTCACTGGTTGTTTGGAACATTAGTGATCTACAGAAAAGCCTGCAGCTAAAAGGACCCATTACCGAAACATCAGGTTTCCTTCGTCATAAGCTTCAGGCACTAGATGGGTGAATGTCACTAGATTTGAGAAAAAGTTACATCTGTCCAATGATTTTTTTTCTCTATGTGTACACCAGTCTATACTGTGTTCTTTGCTGGATTTGCCTGGTTCTTCCACGTATTTAGGGTGGAAAAACTGAGAAAGAGTTTGCAGGTTCATCTGGTAGTCAAAAGAGTAAGTTGATTAAGACAAAACAAAACAAAACATTAATGGGTATGCAAATACTCATTCATATTATTTTGATCACTACTTACTGTCTTCAGGCAGGTTATTTTCCCGTTCTTCTCTCTCCATCTGCTGGCACCAACCTTCCATCCGGTCTCTCTCAGCCTGCAGAAGTTTCAGAAACCAGTGACCATCTCGGTGACACACTGACCTCTGAACAGCCTCCAGGGGATCTTCCGTGATAGAGTCAATCCAAGGATCCGGAGGAGGCAAAATGGAAGGATCAAAATCTGTGTCAAAGTCATCGTCTGCGGCACAGGCATGGTAGTGGTTTCCTGACCCCTGGATGCTCACTGTGGAGGTGCTGGCATCCCGGGAGAACTGCCTGGACATTGGTCCTGGGCAGGTATTGTCCTCTATAGATTCCAGAGAGTTTTCCAAGTTCTCATGGAAGTCCAGGTCAGCCTGTACTGCTGCTGTCACGCTGTTAGATCGAGTGAACCTGCGGAAGCTTAGGAAAATAGACAATGAATGTTTACTTGAGGAGTATTTCCAGGAGCAAAACCTCACGTTAGCTCTCCTAGTGGAGATAACAATAGGAGATTCTATACCACCTGTGGGACAGAGAATGGAGTGTTTCTGCTTTTAATCAGTGTGGTAATGCCTTGTGCCAAAAGCACACCTTGTCAAGGCATCCTCATATAAAGGAAGAGGCTCTGATTTGGGAGACAGAGAACTTGGGCTTGACTCTCCATCTTTATGATGTAAAAGGGAATATGGGATTAACTCTTACCCTGCCCATTTTTATATTTAATCATGTCTTCACAATGACCTTGAGAAACTGATTTAACTTCTCTGCATCTCAGTTTCCACCAAGATGTTGAACATCAGAGGGCAGCTGGGTAACTCAGTGGATTGAGAGTCAGGCCTAGAGACGGGAGGTCTTAGGTTCAAATCTGGCCTCAGACACTTCCCTGGGCAAGTCACTTGACCCCCATTGCCTTCCCTTACCACTCTTCTACCTTGGAACCAATACACAGTATTGATTCCAAGACGGAAGGTAAGGGTTTTAAAAAAATGCTGGACATCAGCATGGCAAAGAGGACAAAAAAAGGAGAAATGAGAGATGTTGGAGGGTCGGTGAGAAAACAGGCACATGAATGCACTGCTGATAGAACTGTGAATAGGTAGAGCCATTCTGAAAAATGATTTGAAACTATATCAAAAAAAAAAGTCATTAAACTGTGTATAACATTTAACTTAGCAATATCATTACTAGATCTATGTAGAGATCAAAGAAAAAGGAAAAGGACTTGTATATTAAAAAAATATTTACAGGGGCAGCTCAGTGACTTGATAAGTAGGGAAGACCTGGGTAGGATATTTAACCTGAATTGCTTAGCCTTTGCCACTCTTCTACCTTGGAACTAATACTAAGAATTGATTATTAGACAGAAAGAAGTAGTTTAAAAAATATGTATTTAAATATGGAAATAGGTATCAAGTGATAACATCTGTACAACCCAGTAGAATTGCTTGTCGGCTCTGGGAGGGGGAAGAAAATGAATCGTGGAAACATGGAAAAATATTTAAAAATAAAATTTTAAAATATATTTATAGTAATTCTTTTTGATGACAAAGAAATGAAAACTAAGGAGGCGAGGTTGTCCATCAATTGAGAAGTGCTTGAAAAAATTCTAGCACATGAATATAATGGAAAATTATTGGGCAGTAAGACTGATAAAAGGGATAGGTTAGGTATGAATATATGCTTCTATGTGACGTGGGTAGAACAAGAATAATTTATATAATGAGAATATCGTTAAGACAAAAAACATTGAAAGACTTAAGAATTCTAATCAATACAAAGATCAATCATGATTTCAAAGGACCAGCGATTCAGAATGAGATATATATTTTTGGACATGGACAATGAAGAAATTTGTTTCATTTGAACTCTGCATATTTGTTAAGATGAAGGGAGATATGAGAGGAAAAGAAGAGAAATACTTATTAGCTGAAAAAATAGAATTAAATAAAAAATTTAAAAATAAAGGCATTGGACAAGATGACCTCTAAGGTCCTTTCCAATAATATACCTATTATATGATACTATGCTATTAGGAATTGCAAAAATTTTTTTTAAACTCTTACCTTCGGTCTTAGAATTAATTTCCTCTTCCTTTCTACGGACAACTTATCTGCAGATGTAATTATAATTGTATATTGTTTCTTGGTTCCAAGGTAGAAGAACAGTAAAGGGTGAGGCAATGGAGGTTAAATGACTTGCCCATGGTCACACAGCTAGGAAATGCCTGAGGCTAGAATTGAATCCAGGACCTCCCATCCCAGGTTTCTATCCACTAAGCCACTTAGCTGCCTCTCCAATTTAACACTTTATACTTGTAGGATGATTTACACATAACAAATTACTTTCACAGCCATTATTTTATTTGATCTTCATAGTAACTGCTAGTGTAGAAGGCCATACATTATTTCCTTGTTTTTTGCATGTGAAGAAACTGAGGCTCAGAAAGGACCAAGTGACTATCCAGTGAATACCTTGCTGAGTGATGGAGCCAAGATTATAACTCATGTCTTCTAGGGCCAAGCCAAGTCCCTTTCCATCATCTACCACAGTCTCTCTATTTTTAAGGGCAAATATCATAACTTTCTCAATATCCCCATGACACATCTATTGGGACACTAACCTAGTCTACCACACATTGCTGACTCTGATCTAGGAACTTTTAGGAAATGACTGTGAAAACTGATCTGTGGCTCCAACCAGCAAATGATCCTCTTCCTCCAGGCCAGACTGTTTTGAACCAGAGAATCTAGGATTATAAGAGTCAAAGGAAGCTTTGTCTAGTGTCTTAATGATAACATAGTTACCGAGTATTTTCATCACAATGTTTTGGAGATAATTCAATTATTATTATTCCTGTTTCATGGATCAGGAAACTGAGGAGTCCAAGAGAAGTTAAATGACTTGCCTAAGGCCATCAAGCTAGCAAGGGGCTCAAACTCCTGGTCATCATCTGCCACTAGACTTCAGAGTTAGCCACTGACTCTGGAAGAGGGAGTGAGGCTGGTGACTTGGGACAGCTCTACCTGTCAAATCTAATTACATGCAGGAGTCAAGATATCACTCTGGTGATGTCATTTGTCTCTTCAAAAATGAAGGATGAGGGGGGCAGCTGGGTAGCTCAGTGGATTGAGAGCCAGGCCTAGAGAAAGGAGGTCCTAGGTTCAAAACCGGCCTCAGCCACTTCCCAGCTGTGTGACCCTGGGCAAGTCACTTGACCCCCATTGCCTACCCTTACCACTCTTCCACCTATAAGTCAATACACAGAAGTTAAGGGTTTAAAATAAAAAAAAAAATAAAAAAAAAAAATGAAGAATGAATACTGTAAGAACATCTGACTTCAAGACTAGTGGTTTTTCTACAGCACTGTGCTTTCTGAGGCTATAATATAATTTTCTAGGGGCTGAAAAAATGGGTTGGGCCATAGTAATGTATAGGTGGGAATTTTATATCCTATAGACTTCATCTCCCAGAATTCTTCCCTCATCCCCAAATTCCCTTTTCTTTTGTGTTTATGTGGGTCTTTTATGTTATTGTATTTTGGGGAAATGCCTCTCTTTCTCTCTCTTCCACATGAGTGGTGAGCGCTGTTTTCTCTAGCTTTTTTTCTTTCTTTAGTTTTTTAGTTTCTTTTTTTTTCATTCTCTAGTTTTCTCTAGTTTTTCTCTAGCTCTCTAGTTAAATATTAATAAATCTTTACAAATATTATACTTTGGAGATGTTGAATATTAATTTTAAAATCTACAGTAAACTCTTCATAATGGTCCATTTTGCCAGACTTTCTACTACCCGAGACCAGATATACCTAGTATATCTGCAACTCTGTATAATTGGCTTTAGGAACACAATGAATTGTAATGCTTTTCTATTCTCTACTTTTTCCTCTATTATTCAACCATTGTGTATATGGGGCATGGTAGTGATGAGTTAGTAGGGTATGTCTCCTATTTCTTTGTGTCAACATTAGCCTTTAGCCTAGTGCTTAACATTAAAATTATTTGAAAACTATTCCTGATGAACTGAAATTGTTTGCATTTGACGCTCAATTAATTTTTTGAACAAGCGAGACCAACCAGTTGGCTTTTATAGACCATGTTGTTATTCAGTTGGGTCTGACTCTTCATGACCCTATTTGGGGTTTTCTGGGCAAACATACTGAAATGGTTTGCCATTTCCTTCTTCAGCTCATTTTACAGATGAGGAACTGAGACAAATAGGGCTAAGTGATTTGCCCAGGGTCACACAGCTAGTAAGTGTCTGAGGCTGGATTTGAACTTGTGAAGTTGAATCTTCCTGACTGTAGGCGCAGTGCTCTATCCAATGTGCCTCCTAGACGCCATTTAGAGGTCATTGGGATGGGTTACTGATTTTCAGTCAGCTGAACATAAGCAGTCAGCCCTAATCTCTGAAATTATGATAAGCAAGAAGATTGCAGAAAAAGCTGGAAAGATCTGCAAGAACTGATGCAGAGTGAAATAAGCAGAACATTGTACACAATAACAGCAATATTGGACGATGATTATGTGTGGAAACTTGCCTCCTCTCAGCAGTGCTAGGATCTGGGACAAGTCTATGACTTATGAGGGGGAATGCTTTCTCTAACTGTGGGAGTCGTCTTTCACATCGGTGTATTTATGGTTTTATTCTGGGGTTTGGGTTAGGTATGACTTTGCTCTTACAACAATGGCCAATATGGAAGTATGTTTTGTATGACAACAAAAAATGAAAAATTAAAATTAAAATAAAGGATGTGTATATTGGGGTAGCTAGGTAGCACAGTGGATAGAGAACTAGGTCTGGAGTTGGGAGGACTTGGATTCGAATTTGACCTCAGACACTTCCTAGCTGTACAACCCGGGCAAGCCACCTAACCCCAATTGCCTAAGCCCTTATAGCTCTTCTGTCTTAGAATAAAACAGAAGATGAAGGTTTAAAAAGAATTTTTTTAAATATATGGACATCCCTTAAACACTGAGAACTAGAAGAAAGGCAAATTAAATGCTTTAAGATGTGCTTTTTGGGGGCAGCTGGGTAGCTCAGTGGATTGAGAGCCAGGCCTAGAGACAGAAGGTCCTAGGTTCAAACCCAGCCTCAGAGACTTCCCAGCTGTGTGACCCTGGGCAAGTCACTTGACCCCCATTGCCCACCCTTACCACTCTTCTTCCTTGGAGCTAATAGGTAAGGGTTTTATTAAAATAAACAAATAAACAAACAAATAAATAAACAAACAGCCAGCTAGTTAAATAAGTATGCAAATAAACAAATAAAAGGAATGAATGAACAAACGAACTGAATAAATAAATAAACAAATAAATAAATGAATGAATAAATGAATAAATAAATAGATAAATGGATTAATAAATAAGGAGGTGAAGGCCTGCTGTGTGGTGTGCCCTTTGGGGAAGAAGCCTAGAAAGCTGCCCCTGTGGGTATATGTTCTTGCTGAGTGTGTTTTGTACAGCAGTATTTGTTTTTTTTAATTAGCTGCTTTATTGATTCAGTCTCTCTAGATCTTAAACTTGCTTTTGGGGTCAGTGTGCACTGGCCCTCCAACAGAAGGTTTGACTAGATGATATCCAAGGCCCCTTCCAACTCTAACAACACTCCATGATCGATTCTGGTTCTAATGACGTCTTCCTGCCAAGGATGCTGGGAGGAAGGTTTCAAGAAGGAAACAGCCTTAAGAAGAAGCCTATCTAAAGCACAATGAATCAATCTGCTATTTTCCTCCTTATTACAGCCTTTATCAAGCATCCTGTTGCACCTCCTATCAGGGCACGGAGGAGTACAAAGAGCCCTAGGCTGGGCCCTGCGATCTGGGCCCCGGCCCTGGGACCAAGGAGAAGACTTTTCACATTTTTTCCTTTTCTACAAAAAGGAAAGTGGACCAGAAGATCTTCAAGACTCCTTTCAGTTCTAAGACCTTGTGATTCTAATTAAGATTCAAATAGGAAAGGAACATTAGAGAACATGAAGTCCACAAGTGGTACCATTCCTGTAACACGGATGAAGCCATCTAAATAGTGTTGAAATAACTTGGCTCATAACTTTGAATAACTGAGTGAGCAGGAGGAGGCAGCTAGGCGGCTTTCAATGGATTGAGAGCCAGGCTTGGAGATGGGAGATTCTGGGTTCAAATCTGACCTCAGACATTTCCTAGCCATGTAACCCTGAGGAAGTCACCCCCCCCCCCCCATTGTCCAGCCCTTCCTGCTCTTCTGCCTTGGAACCAATACTTAGTACTGATTCTATGACAGAAGGTAAGAATTTTTAGTAAAATAAACAAATAAAAACTAAAGAAAGTCTAGGCTACCGATCAGACAAATTAAGACTATCATTTTTAGCTCTTTTGAGGGGAAGGAGAAGAGTATTTCTGGGAAGGTGATTCACTTGAAGACTGAGAAATGTCAATCCCTACATGTGTGTCCTTTTCTTTCTTTCTTTCTTTCTTTTTTTTTTTTTAAACCCTTACCTTCCGTGGTGGAGTTTATTGACTCCAAGGTAGAAGAGTGGTAAGGGTAGGCAATGGGGGTTAAGTGACCTGCCCAGGGTCACACAGCTGGGAAAAGTGTCTGAGGCCAGATTTGAACCTAGAACCTCCCATCTCTAGGCCTGACTCTCAATCCACTGAGCTACCCAGCTGCCCCCGTGTCCTTTCCTTTTGAGGGAGAAGCAACACATGGAAAAGAAATTGTAAACATCTCTGATAAACTCAGAAATTTTATTTTGGATGACTATGCCAGGTATTTTGTTTGTTTGTTTATTTGGGGTGTTTTGAAGAGGGCAAGTGGAGGAGAATTTTATCAGCCTTCTGTCAGACAAATTAATATTTTCCCTGAAGAGTTCTTCGGCTCTTTAGCTATTGTTCATGAAGTCTAATTATATTTGCATATTTTTAAAGTTAGGGTTCTACAAGAAGGTCTATGTTTTAATGGAAAATAAATTACTAATCTGGCCCCTCTTGTGTTCCTCCAATATGGGGAATTTAAATTTAAATAAAACAAAAGCCAGGCACACCTGTTAGAGCTGTCACTATCACCATGGGAATCAATTTTCATTAAACTTGAAGCAATCGTGACATTGGCAGTGCTTTGGTTCATTCAGACAGCTGTTCACAACAAAGCATGATGGGAAAATGCTTCCTGATTTCAGTGTTCCTTTTCAAATGTGACTTTTTTGTTTCTCTTAATTATTTTAACATATTTAAACCTTATTTTTTATGTTTTAGAGCATGTAAATCTTAAAGAGCAGAGGCAAGCTGAAGTGTGTGTTAGTTTGAGGATAAAGAAATAAATCAGTGTTTGTACTATTTACCCATTATTCTTTGTTCTGGAAATGCTCTGTATACTTTTTTACATAACTCTCTTTTTCCTTCTTAAATATGCCTTTTGTCTGAAGGATATGTATGTGTAAAAATTTCCTCAGGAAAATGAATATAATAAAAAAAGGAGAATAACCAAAACTTTAGGGCTTTTCTTTTTTTCTTTTGTAATTATGTTAAAAATTAAACATCCACAGAAAGTATGAGAGACAGCATGATATAAATGAGAGCTGGGCTCAATATCAGAAAGATGTGGGGTTAATTATACCTCTGACATGAAATGGCTCTGTGACCTTAGACAAGTCACTTAACAGATCAATATTCCAAACAGTTCTCTACAACTACAATTGCAGAACAGTAGAAAATCTACATTGATGGAAAGAGCTTCTTTGCCAAGAGCTCCCCTTCACCAATGTAATGCCAAGTCCAGAACAACAACAACAAATTTAAAGGACAGCATGGTTTCAGTGTGAAAGGTTTAAAAAAATTTTTTTTATGATTATAGTTTTAATCAATTAAAAAAATCCTTTCTTTCTTAGAATGGATACTAGTTATCAGTTTAAAAGCAGAAAAGTGGAAAGGGCTAGGCAATTGGGGTTAAGTGACTAACCCAGGGTCACATTACTGGGAAATATCTGAGGCCAAATTTGAACCCAGGATCTCCTGTCTCTGGGCCTGACTCTTTATCCACTGAGTTACCTAGCTGCCCCTATTGTTAATTTTAGAGACTTTATTAGTAAAGCAATAGTAAATTAGTAAACCAATAGGCTTAGCATATATACAAGAGCAATTCTGACTCTAGATTTAATTTCAGGGTTTCCCTTTTATCAATGGTAAGTTATTGAAAATATATTCCTGGGTAATGAACTGGAGGAATTCCATGTGAACTGGAACAACCTCCAGGAACTGATACAGAGTGAAAGGAGCAGAACCAGGAGAACGTTATACACAGAGACTGATACACTGTGGTAAAATTGAATGTGATGGACTTCTGTACTAGCAGCAATGCAATGACCCAGGACAATTCTGAGGGAATTATAAGAAAGAATGCTATCCACATCCAGAGAAAGAACTGTGGGAGCAGAAATGCAGAAGAAAAACAACTGCTTGATCACATGGTTCGATGGGGACATGATTGGGGATGTAGACTCTAAATGATCACTCTAGAGCAAATATCAATAGTATGGAAATAGGTCTTGATCAATGACACATGTAAAACCCAGTGGAATTGCTCATTGGCTATGGGAGGGGGGTGGGAGGAGGGGAGGGAAAGAACATGAATCATGTAACTTTGGAAAAAATATCCTAAATTAATGAATTAAATAAAAACTTTCAAATAAAAAATAAAATAAAATAAAAGTGCATCAAATTAAAAAAAAGAAAATATATTTCTGGGGCCAGCTGGGTGGCTCAGTGGATTGATAGCCAGGTCTAGAGATGAGAGTCTCTAGGTCCTGGGTTCAAATCTGGTCTCAGACACTTCCTAGCTGTGTGACCCTGGACAAGTCATTTAACCCCCATTGCCTAGCCCTTACCACTCTTCTGCCTTGGAACCAATACACAGTATTGATTCTAAGACAGAAGAGAAGATAAGGGTTTAATAAGAAAAAATTTAAAAATATATACATATATTCCCAAAATTTATTAGAAAGAAAAAATTAAATGATAGTAGTGGGACTAGAACTAGAACTCAATTCTAGAAGACGGCACGTGGGCTTATCCAATCTGCTTGGTACACTGCCTGACTTAATAAATATTCCTCGAGAAATGACATTTTCTCTCCCAACACCAGCCCTGAATTGGTCATCCAGGATTCTTCCTTTGGAAGTTGTTGGGCCCTCACGACATGGCTGGGTTCATCAGAGAATTGATACTTGATACTTGTCTTCCAACTCTAAAGAGATATATAAAAATTTCACCAACAACGTGATGCCCTTCAAAGTCAATATTTTAAAAATAAACTTTGCCCTAACTCTACTTTTATATGCAAAGAAAAGGATTATGGGACTATTTTTCTCCTGTGAAAAATACCCTGAAATGTAAAGCTCCAATTTCTTGGAAATGTGCCAGCATGAGATTTGTGTGAAAGTCCCAAGAGCCCTTGGAAGTGATGCAGCCGTTTTGATTTTCAGTGAAGTGATCTGATAGATCTGCCCAAGTCACCTCCCTCCCCAATAAACTCCAGTGACTCCCTATTAGCGTCAGGGTGAAATAGAAAGTCCTCTGTTTGCCTTTTAAAGCCCTTTATAATCTGGCAGCTTCCTACCTTTGCAGCCTGCTTTCACTTTATGCTGCTCCATAGCCCACAGACACAGCTCAGCAACACAGCCTTGCTGTTCCTCAAACATGACTCTCATCTTTTCAGCGGCTGTTTCCCTAGTTCAGAATGTCCTCCCATTTCACTTCCACCTTTCTGGCCTCATTCAAGATTCAGTTCAAATCCCTCCTTCTGCAAGAAGTCTTTCCCAGCCTCCCAGATGGCTAGTTCCTTCCTTCAGAGACTGCCTCCCACTTCCACTGTTATCTGTCTTACACATCAGGGTAGCTACGTGGCCCAGAGGATAGAGCACTGAGTCTGGAATTAGGAAGCTTCATCTTCCCAAGTTCAAATCCAGCCTCAGACCCTTGTTTAGCTGTATGACTCTGGCACAGTCACTTAACCCTGTTTGTGCCTCAGTTTCCCCATTGGTCAAAGGGGCTGGAGAATGAAATAGCACATAATTCCAGAATCTTTGCCAAGAAAACCCCAAATGGGATCACGAAGGGTCAAATACAACTGAAAAACAACTGGACAACATCTTGTACTTACAGAGTTATTTGCAAGTTCTCTCCTCTTAGAATCAGAGATTCTTGAAGGCCAGGGCAGTGTTTTTTTCCTCTTTCTTATATTATTGATGCTTAGTGTATATCTGGCACATATAGGACCCTCCAAAAGTCTAGGTGCTAAAAGCTCACAACAGCACTAAGATTTTTGAGACACCCTGTAATAATCGCTTAATAAATTTCTTGTTGCCAAACAAATTAAAGGTTGCCCAAGTTTCTGTTCTTTATAACTTGCCTAAGAAAGTACTCTAAAACCACAGGGCACAAAACATATACAAGGTCTTTTCCCCCTTTCTGTGCCATATGCTAGCAGCAGGTTGTGAATCAAGAGGTGATGGTAGCTTTACAGCACTGTAGTTTTTTTTTTCTTTTGTTTGATTCAATTTTTTAATTGCTAAATTTGTTCTTCATTTTTCCTACTTCCTTCCTTTACTTGCAACAGCTATCATTTATTTTATTTTTATTTATTTATTTGCTTGTTTGTTTATTTATTTGTTTATTTTTAGGCAATGGGGTCAAGTGACTTGCCCAGGGTCACACAGCTGGGAAGTGTCTGAGGCCACATTTGAACCCAGGACCTCCCGTATCTAGTCTTGGCTCTCAATCCACTGAGCTACCCAGCTGCCCCCAACTATCATTTACTTTAATTGTTTGGAGAAAAATCATGTTTGGGGGGCAGCTAGATGGTGCAATGGATAGAGAGCCAGATCTGGAAATGGTGGGTCCTGGGTTCAAATTTGACCTCAGACAATTCTTAGCTGTGTGACCCTGGGCAAGTCCTTTATCCCTAATTGCCCAGCCCTTACTGCCCTTCTGCCATTCTGCATCTGCTCCTCTGCCTGGTTTCAATTCCAGGGAATAAGATACCCCTCATAGATTAAGTTCATCACCTTTAATCTCATCACTATGCTGCTAACTCAAGCTTTGAATAGCACCCTTCCTCAGCCTCCTTTCTCCTCTGACTGGAGGACCAGAGGATGGAGTAACCAAACCCTTTCCTTTTTTTTTCCCCGAAACCTTATTTTCTGTCTTAGAATCGAAACAAGTATCAGTTCTAAGGCAGAAGAGCAGTAAAGGCTGGAAACTGGGATTGAGTGACCTGCTAGGAAGTGTCTGAGGCTAGAGTTGAACCCTGAACCTCCCATCTCCAGTCCTGGCTCTCTATCCCCTGAGCCACCTAGCTGTGCCTCCTCTTCCTTTTCTGATCACTCAGTTTCTCCATACTATCTCATAGGCTTAGAGGTGAAATTGGCATCCTGGAAAGGGAGCCGGTCTGGGAAGGATCTGGGTCTGAGACTCAGCTCTGACACCTTCTGCCTATTTAATCTCTCAGTACCCCACGAGGCAACTCTCTAAAACTCCCAAGTTGCAGAGGTGTTGACCAACATGGAGAGAAGTTTCCTTAAACCGGTGAAATAACTGGTCCTATAAAAAATAAAAATCTTTCACCAGTTCTGAAGACCAAACACATCATCAGAAACACATCGTGAATGTCACGTGTACCCTTTTGGTGTTTCTCCATCATTCTCTCTGAGTCACCCACAACTTTGATTCTTTTCATTCTGTGGTGCTCTAAAACGGGCAAGCTGGCAAAACACTGGGAGGACAAAGGCTCTTCGAAACGTTAAGTTTTTCATATCGAGGGAGGAAGGGTTTGGGGCTCAACCATCACAAGTGACAAAGGGAACGGCTAAGGCTGTATTTTCGTCTAGTTGTCTCGTGCACACAGAGCAGCCAAATTGTGCACTTTTTAAAAACTGTTGGCAGCTTGCCAGAAGCTAGTTCTTTGGTGTCATTTATATTGACTGGTTGACAGCAACAGTTAGGAGTCTCAGCTCGTGTGAAAGTATGAAATCACGGTTCTAGGCATCGTGTCGCTGAAAGAAAGGCTAATTTGGCTGATGTTTCTGCGCATCAGACGTAGCCTGCTGCTTCCCGAAGGAAGGAAGGAAGGTGACTTCTGCTTCGCCTTCTTTGGGTTCATTCCCGATAGGCTGTGAGTTATCGCCTCGTGTTGACTGGCTTCTCCTACCTCGCCCGCGTGTAAACTGGAAGGCGCTGCCGTAGTTATTAGCTGTCCCATCACCCAGACTTCCAACTGTGCAAACACGGAGCTTAACTTCCCAAGATGATGTATTGCTGGAGGCATTACATTTCAAAACCTTCACGAGGACTAGTCCCTTATTGTTTTCAGTCGGAGCAAAAAGCAGCCAAGGACTGATTCGGTGCCACATGTAAAGGAGAATGACCTAGTTTCATGTGCCTTTGTTTTATCTATACAAAAACTATACTACCAGCATTCCTTTTCCAGATTGGTTTTGGCCACGGACCCTGTAAATGTATTTACTATCTCGAGAAGAATGACTTGGCAATAGATTAATAGAAGTTTATGGTTAAGTCACCCAGAAAGAAATAAAAGTTAAGTGAAATTAAAATGGCTAGGGATTAAAGGCAGAGCCTTTGAACCCAGGCAGACCTTTCCAATTTGCCCTGTTCCTGTCAACTTAGTTCCTTAAGAAAGTGTTTCCCTCCACCCATAGCTTTCAAAGAATGTTCCGCTCTACAAAACATTCAATACCTTTCAAGTTACAATTTCCTCTTCTGAGAGAGGGACAACGGGCGTCCTTGGGTACAGCCAGGCTCCAAGAGCTGGGCTCTAAGGAAACGTAGATGTTACTCACTGTACCTGTGGCCCTCCTCCCCAAGAATCCCTCCTTCCCCATCCCTTGGGATCAAGGCTTTCTACCAGCACTTTTCCCATAAGCTAGGTGCTGCTTCTTCTCACTCCTCCATACCCCAAAGGCACAAGGTGTAATCATTACAACTTCTGCAAACTACCAGCAGATATCTGGCCCAAGGTGCAGAAAACCATGAAACCACAGACTGGATAAACCAGTCTGGAACACAATGCCGGGTCTGTTCTAAATAGCTACGGCTGTTGGGGTCAATCATTAGCATGCATCTCTGCTGAGGCTGGTGCGTTAGCTTTTCCTTTATGAAACAAGTTTACATTTCTCATGAGAGGGCTTTTTTTTTCTCTTCCCTTCTGGGCTACAGGTTACTAATCAACATGCAGATGCTAAACTGGAGAGCCATTTCTAATCATTCCAGATTCAATCAGTCTTCTAGCCTCTGTTATCCTTGAAAAAAAAATACAGCCACCAAGTGTAATAATAGCGGGTCTCTAGTAAGACCCCATTATTGGAACTATTTTAGTAGCAGTGTTTCTTTCTGGGTGACACCGCTCTGTTGCTTCTTGCCCTGGGCTCCTTCCACCAGAGTTGAGGCTATTGGTGAAACAAAGAAAATTGGGGACAAAGCAAGGCACGTTCAGTATCGTTGACATGCGTGCCTTCTATCCCTCACGGTACTCATTCACCCCAAAAGCTTCAAGATTCATGTCATAAACCTAGGAAACAGACTAACTCAGCTATCAGGTTTAGGATCTTCTGGCTGCTGGTTATCTTTCTTCTCATTCACATAATGGTGGCTTTTCAGGACTAACTCTGCCTTCAATGGGGGGAAAGCAAAGTCCAAACAGTTCTTTGTTTGTGAGCGCCTTTAGAAATGTTTCATGGCTGGGTTCTGAAATATGCCACCCTTCAAAGTCATCACCGTGGAGAAAATGGCTCACTTTGGGGCACCTGTAAAAACTCAAGTTCCTCCTTTATTTTAAAGCAAACAAGCAAAAGGCCACCGACTATTCCAAATGAAAATTCCCTGAAACAAGGCCATCCTTTGTTAGCAGATTGGCTTCCAAATTAAAGTGGGCCAAGCAGGCAGAAGCACAGGTATAAAATGCTTAATCATGCCATCCAGGGAAGTGATGGAGTGGGGGGAAGAACACTGGCTTTTGAGTCACAGGATCTCGATGCCAATCTCAGCTCTGCCAGCTCTGACCACTTATTCGAATTTGGGGAAATCACTGCAACCCTCTGGGCATAAAGTTCCTGGATGGGATGAGGGTGCTGGATGAGAATCATTCCCTTGTTTCCTTCCAATTCTAAGTCCCGTCATCTTAAGAGGAACACAGTGAAACTAACACAGAAAGGACAAAAGGGGAAAATTTGGTAGAGAGGAACTCTTACTCCCACACTTTTTTATAGGTGACTACTGGGTTTTTTATTTTTATTTTATTTTATTTTATTTTTAAACCCTTAACTTCTGTGTATTGGCTCCTAGGTTAAAGAGTGGTAAGGGTGGGCAATGGGGGTCAAGTGACTTGCCCAGGGTCACACAGCTGGGAAGTATCTGAGGCCGGATTTGAACCTAGGAACTCCCGTCTCTAGGCCTGACTCTCAATCCACTGAGCTACCCAGCTGCCCCCGTGACTACTGTTTTTCCACTGGTTCATTCTTAAATATATTCAAGGCAGACTTTTGCTGCTTATTCCAAATACTTTCCCTGTTTATCATCCTATTCCCAGGGTTTTGTTTCCAAGATGAAAAGGATAATAGAATTTTTCTATGCAGTTTTTCTCAATTTCAAGGAATTTTAATTGAGGTATTTCATAAGGAGAGGCGATAAATGGGAAGTGACAACTGTCAGGCTTTGGAGTGACCCAGATCACATCAGGTGGTCTGTTTTTCATCCCTCCCAAGTAGGTGCTAACATTGTTAAAAACTGATCACGACCGAAGCCCTGGATTCAACAAAGCAACCATATACTGAATGTGCCCACTCTTCAGCCCAGAAACTAGAGGTTTGGGTCAGACACAGGCCATGTAAGGGAGGTACTTAATAATTAATGGCCCAGAGGCTCACTCTGCTCCTGCTTGGGGCTGTTTCTAACACTTGGAATCAGGTAGTGATTTTGATTTCCCCCAACTAGAATTGCTTTAAGAGGGAGGAGGGAAGGAAGGAGGAAAGAAAAGTATGCATGTGGGATATCAGGGAATATGCCAAGTTTTAGGCTTTTGAAATTTGAAACAAGATGAATACCACACCCTGAAAACTGGTGTGTACTGCAAGGAACTATTAGGACAAGGTCATGCTATTGAAAACTTGGCAGAGAAAAGAACTGTTTTGTCGATTATAACAACAAGGGTGGGTACTAGAGCATGGACAAGTGAAGTATGAAGCCAGTCTGAAGCTTTTGTGTTAACAAAGACTCAGCCTCTGACTGCTGTAAGCCATTCAAAGCCTGTTGTTGAGAAGATACTGGGAAAAGAATAGCTTATATTTCGAGGGCTCTGTCTAACAACTGGGTGAGGTTGGTGGTACAAGTGTTAGTGGTCTCATTTAGCAGATTAAAAAACTGAGGCTCATGCAGCAGCTAGGTGGGTCAGTGGATTGAGAGCTGTAAGGATGATGATGATGATGATGATGATGATGATGATGATGATTACAGAGCCAGTCCTACAGATGAGAGGTCCTGGGATCAAATATGGCCTCAGATACTTCCTAACTGTGTGACTTTAGGCAAGTCACTCAACTCCAAATTTGTCCCGCCTTTACTGTTCCACTAAGTTGGAACCAATACTTAGTACTGATTCCAAGATAGAAGGTAAGGGTTTAAAAAGAAACAAAAGTGAGGCTCAATAGTCTATTAAGTTCAAGAAATATTTTTAAAGGGACTATATTTTAGATATTTTTATAAATTACATGTATATAATATATGTTATATATTTAAATATTTTAAAGGGACTATCATGGCAAGGCATCAGACTTGCTTATGGTCACACAGCTTTCCTGGACTTCATGGTTTCTAGAAACTCATCATTCTGCAAGATGAAATCAGTTCTGAAACTCTCACCTCCTCAGAGCCCCTTATCCCAAGGATCCTTCCTTCCCTTTGATTGGAGAAGGTGGAGAATGGACATTGGAGACCTCTTCCCTGGTCCTTCTCCCCTGATAAGAGTCAGAAGCCAGGGTTCAAACTCAGATCCATTAGATCCAAAATATAGGGCTCTTTCCTTTGTACCATTCACAATTTGAGTGTTTTAGCTGTTAGCATTCTACTGGACTGAAAAGAGACAGACTGGAATAAATATGTAAAGTAATTTAAGTCTCTTAAGATCCAAAGCAGTGGAGAGGGAATCAGAAGACATAAGTTGGAGTGCCAGCTTCGTATACAATGTGACCTTGGGGAAATAACTTTGGTTCTCTAAACCTTAGATTGCCCCCTTGCTAACTGGGAATGACAATCCCTGCATTCCTTTGTGGCTAGTATAGTTCTGAGTAGTACCCTTTGGACTTGACCTTTAAAAGGGAACAGACATAGATCTGGAGAGGCCAGAATGGAGAGATACTAAAGAAAGGGGATACCTCCTAAAGGGGTTGAGAGGAAAGTGCCTTAGAAGCACTATATAAAGTCCTATATAAATATGGTTCTCACTATTAATAACTACAATAACTTGGCAACTATAGTACTTAAGATTCCCTAAAAGGAAAAAAAAACTATCCTGCCTTCCAGTTTGCTATTTGTATTCAATAAATCCTGTTTAGTTAATTATAAGGATAATAACTAATGCTTTAAGCAAAGAAGATTCAAACCAGAGACTTGACTGGTAACGATTAATGATGGAAGCCTTGCAAAGATTGTTAGCTAGATAAAAGATTACATGGATAAGCAATTATTGGGTGAAGATCCTGACAGTCTTTCCTAGGATCGAAGGTGACAGGCAGAGATTTATTGAGTATAGCCAGCCAGCTTGCTTTCCTCTAACCTTCTCCCCAAAAGAGTGGGATTGCCCTTGGGTCTTGCAGAGTGCATTTAGTCTATCTCCTTTATGACTGCTCTTATGAATGCTCATTTTAAACTGATTTTATCCATATAGATGTTTTATATGTCTCAAAACTGAAGCCTTGGGTTACAAAAACCTGGTTCAGTCCTTGGATCATTCTCAAAAAACATGCTTCGGCTTGTGCCCCCACCCAAGTTCTCCCAGGAGAACATAAGACTACGGTTTGTGTGTAGGTCTCTATAGGAAAGGTAAACATACTCTGAGCTCCAGGGTAAGCACTCTGGCTAATAATACATCAAATGCACAACAGGCTTTATTTCACCAAACAGAAAATATAAAACAGAAAGGACTCACACCCACACCCAGGAACAATCAAGATAATTCTTCTTTTTTCTCTCGAGAGCCTCATCTCCCTCATGGCCCTATACGACCATCGAGAAAGTGCATTACTTTAAAACTGAGGCTCCCTAAAGAGTCCCTTGGTTATTACTAGGAAGCCAGCCCTCTTTTAACTTACAGTACCACTAGAGGACAAAGGCAGGCTTTTTGTCTCTCCATCATGGCTCTTGTTGCTTCTGTGGTTCTGGTCCCATCTTCATCCAGAAACTTCTTCACCAGTAAATCCTTAGCAATCTTCTACTGCCTCCCCATGGCTGTCATTTCTGGGACCTATAGGTTTTTTGGTTTCATGGGTTGCTACCCAGATCTGCAGTCATCCCCTCTCCCATCGACATCTCTCAGAAAAGGCCTCTCCAGGTCTTTGTCTGTTCCTTTTATTTATTTTTTTGAAACCCTTACCTTTTGTCTTAGAATCAATCCTGTGTACTGGTTCCAAGGCAGAAAAGCGGTAAGGGCTAGGAAGTGGGGTTAAGTGACTTGCCCAGAGTCATACAACTAGGAAATATTTGAGGCCAGATTTGAACCCAGGACTTCCCATTTCTAGGCCTGGCTCTCTATGTACTGAGACACCCAGAGGCCCCTCTATACCCTTTTTTAATTTTATTTTTTTTTAACCCTTATCTTCTGTCTTGGAGCCAATACTGTGTATTGGCTCCAAGGCAGAAGAGTGGTAAAGGCTAGGCAATGGGGCTCAAATGACTTGCCCAGGGTCACACAGCTGGGAAGTGTCTGAGGCAAGATTATCTATACCCTTTTAAAAGGCAAGTCCTTATGGGAAAGAATGCTATCCATATCCAGAGAAAGAACTGTGGAAGTAGAAAACCAGAAGAAAAACAACTGCTTGATCACATGGGTCGATGGGGACATGATTGGGGATGTAAACTCTAAAGGATCTCCCTAGTGCAAATACTAATAATATGGAAATAGGTCTTGATCAATGACACATGTAAAACCCAGTGGAATTGCTCATTGGCTATGGGGGGCAAGAGGGAGGAGGGGAGGGAAAGAACACAAATCATGTAACCATGGAAAAATATTCTAAATCAATTAATTAAATAAAAAATTTCAATGAAAAAAATTAATGTCAAAGGAGTTTCACCCCTAAAAGAAAAAATAAAATAAAATAAAAGGCAAGTCCTATAGTACTATTCAGATCTTTCCTAGCTACAAAGGGATCACTCATTCCCAAACACCATAACTAAGTGAATGGTTGTCACCTTGGATCTTAGAAGAGGTTTTCTGTATCTTCACCCAATAATGGCTTTATCCATGTAATCTCATGGCGCTAACAATCTTTTAAAAGTTTTCATCGTTAATCATGACCTGTCTCTCGTTGGCATCTTCCTTGCTTGAAGCATTAGTTACTATGCTTATAACTAATTAAACAAGATTTATTGAACACAAGTAGTAATGAGCCTCCAGAACAAGATAATTTTCTATGCTCCACCAAGAAGGCATCAGTGGGGCAGCTGGGCAGCCTGGAGTCAGGAGGACCTGGCTTCACTCGCTTCCTAGCTGTATGACCCTGAGCAAGTCACTTAACTCTGTTTGTCTAGCCCTTGCCCTTCTATTTTAGAGTTGCTACAACAACAGAGAGTAAGGGTTTAAAAAAAAAAAAAAAGAAGGCATCATGAAAATGCCAATGGGGATGTTCACACATATGTATACAGACATCTTCACGTGGAAATCTGTTTTGCATGATGATACATGTAGAGCCCATATTGAATTGCTTGCCAGCTCCAGGAAGGGGTAGAGAAGAAGGGAGGGAGACAATTTGGATCCTATAACTTTGGGAAACTTTTGGGGAAATTTGTTATTACGTGTAATTAGCAACAAATAAATAAATAAACCCTGAGACAGCTTTAATAAGGTTTAGGCTTCAACCTTCAAACCACGTTCGATTGATCTTATTCTGCCCAGATCCTCTACATCAAAATACAAAGAAGAGCAGAGGGGGTACCACAGGGTGCTCTTTTTGTACTGAATATTCTCTTATTTCCTTGGTTAAGAGCCACACATTGATATGCAGTATCCTACTCTAATGCTTCATCACAGTAAGAGACTGACCCCGGGTTCTTAAGGGTTATGCCAATGTAGAGAGAGCTTTACTGGTACTGAAAAGACTTTGGGTGCAGGGCTAAATGTCTGCTGTCCAAGGACCTAGCTGAGTTTGGAGGGTTTTATCACTGTAAGACGAGGCATCCAGTGAAGAATTTTTTTTTTTGGTCATAGTAACCCATGAAAACTCTCCTCTACGGGGCATAGAAGAAACATTCTTTATGGAAACGTAGAGGGAAGGGCTGCCAAGATGGAGGGAATACTCAAATAGATGAAACGGAAGCCTGCTTTTTTGCACTCTAGGTTAAACTGGAGAATGAAGCATTCCAGAAATCAACAATAAAAATGAGGTTTCAGTGGGGGGAAGAGGGGAGCTGAAGGGGCAGAGAGGAAGTGACATTTGTCAGGAAGTTAGAGGATAGAAGAATACCATACTGAGGAGGAAGGGAGGGAAAGGATGACTATATTCTTGGAATTTAAAAAAAAAATGCCAGCACCAGATTTTAAACTATATTATAAAATGATAATTACTAAGACTATCTAGTGCTGGCTAAGAAATAGAAAGTTAGGACAGTGGAACAGAATAGATATTCAACAAACAGTAGTAAAAGATTATAGTAACCTTGTGTTTGACAAAAGATCCAATTTTTGAAAATGAGAATTCACTATCTGGTAAAAATTGTTGGGAACACTGGAAAGCAGTTTGGCAGAAACTAGGTACAGAACCATATCTTACTGCATTTACTAAGATAAATGACCTAGACCTAAAGGGAACTATCATAACCAGATTAGAACAAGGAACACATTATCTGTCAGATTTATGATAGGAGAGGAATTTATAAATAAACATGAGAGAAACAACATTATGAGGTGTAAAATGGATAATTTTGATTACATTAAACCAAATAGATTTTATACAAATAAAACTAATGTAGCCAAAATGAGAAGGAAAGCAGAATATTGGTGAAAATTTTCATTGACAGTTTCTAAGAATAGAGGTCTTATATCTAAAATATATAGAGAACTCTGGCAAATGTATAAGCATACAAACTATTCTCCAATTAAGAAAAGGTCAAAAGATATGAACAGGCAGATTTTGGACCAAGAAATCAAAGCCATATACAGTCATAAGTAAAAATGCTCTAAATCATTATTGATTAGAGAAATGCACATCAAAACAATTCTGAGATGTCATCTCACACTTATGAGATTGGCTAACATGATAAAAGGAAAAAATAGCAAATGCTGGAGGAAATGTAGGAAAATGGGGGCATTAATACACTGTTGGTGGAACTGTGAACTGATCGAACCATTTTAGAGAACGATCTGGAATTAGCCTAGAGAGTTATAAAATTGTGTATACCCTTAGACCTGGCAATACCACTGTTTCCCAAGGTGTTCAGGGAAAATGGAAAAGAACCTGTAATGTTCTAAAATATTTATAGCAGATCACTTTGTAGTGGCAAAGAACTTGGAAAATAAGGCGATGTTCATCAATTGGGCAATGGTTAAACCAGTTGTGGCATATAATTGTGATGAGATACTACTGCATCATAAGAAATGATAAGCAGGTTAATTTTCTTAAAATACAGAAATATCTATGTGAAATTATGAAAAATAAAATTAGTAGAATAGTATATGAATAGTAGAGAATAAATACAACTACAGAATTAATGTTTGAAAAATAACTTGTGAATGCCCACCTCCTGAAAAAGAACTGATAAACAAAAACATGAAAGACACAACTTATAATATACATGAATTTTTTTTTTTTTGGTCTAAAGATGCCTTCTCAAGTGTAGGGAGAAAAAGGAGGGAGGGGGATACCTGAGAATTTTAAAGTAACCAACAAACAAATTAAATAATAAAAAAATTAAAAATAAATAAACGTGAGGTTCTCCCAGAAGGGCAGAGACATGGATAGTATGAGAAAGCAACTACTTGTCCTCCAAGGAATGATAAAGTAGAAGCACAGAAACTCCCAGATAAGAGATCTTCTAGTATGGGTCAGAGGAAGGAGACAAGAATTGTGGTGGTTGGCTACTCCCTAGTCAGAGATCCCGAGTCAGCTATTTGTCAACCTGATAACAACAATAGAGAGGTCTATTGTCTCCTCCAGGACATATATCTAAGATATAACAGAGAGTATTGCTAAAGATTACTAAATCTTAGGTAACACACTGAAGACTATATGGGCGCAGAATGTTTTCCTTACTATTGACTGCTGAAGGCAAGGGATGAAGAAGAGAAAAATTGTTTGGGAAAGTAAACAGTTGACTAAGGTGGTGATTTGGATTTCAGGAACACATCTGGAAATACAGAAATGAAAAATTCCTAGGGAGAAGTAGAATACACCTAACAAAAGCTGGAAAGAATATATTTGTAAATCTAATCAAAAGGACTTTTAAAAAGATAAAGGAGGGAGAAAATTGCCCATGAATATCTACCAAGCTGGATTTCATAGAAGGATCATGATAGAGCAACAATGAAAGAAGAATAGCATTTCTGAGATACTCAGAAATTCATGGGAGGCAAAAATCTGATAATGGAATCAGCAGTAAAACCCCTGGCCTCAAAAATCGATACACAGAGGACCAAAAGGCAAGAAGCATTGGAAATTAAAGAGCCTGTTGCAAGGAGGTGATCCAACCACATGGCTACCACTGAGATCTGGAGGATGAAATCCTTCCATGGAATATGACTGAATAAATCTTGGACTCAGGAGAAGGAAGCATAGTAGAGAGAGCATTTGGGCAAAGATCAATGAAGGGAAGAACAGAATTGATTTTGATCTTGTAGTATTCTATAGACCACCTGGACAGAAAGTAAGAGATGAAGAGTTTGAGAAATGGATTACAAGTCTGTCATAAAGGCATGATGTAATGGTGATAGGAAGATTCAATTATGTAGAAATTTTTCTCTGACAAAAGCAGAATACTCAATACCTTCATGTCTTTTCTTAATCATAATGTCACCCTTCCAAAGGCAACAGAACCAACAAGGAACAAATGTATACTGGATTTGGAGAAACTAGCTACTAGATGGAAATGATAAGAAGGAAGGGAAAGGAATAAGCATTTATAAAATGCTTATTGAGAGGAAGGCACTGTGTTAAATAGTTTCTCTCTAACATTGTGGGGCAGTGACTGTTGCCTTTGACGGTTTGTGAGAGAGGAAAGAAAAGCCAATTCTAGTCTGCTATGTAGCTAAGATTTGGAGAAAATAGATTTTGAACAGTTCAGAGAAAGATATTGTGGAATAAAATTCTACAGGTAAATCAGCCCATCAGTGACCAAAAAATCTCAAGAAGGTCACAAAGATTGAGAATTCTAATGAGGAGGAAAAACAGATGTCAGAAGGAGACCTAATGCACAGGAACTCACTGATCAAGAGATTTTAATAAGATAGGTACAAACATGGTCTCAAGGGTAAGGAATAGAGAATGAATATGAGTGTAGTATGGTCTTGTAAGAATAGTGTCAACAGCACTAAAACTCAGCATGAACTAAGACTGGTTAGGAAAGCCAAGGACAAAAATATATTTTATAAAAAAGTGATACTGAGAGGAAAGAAGGATAAAGAAAAGGAACACTTCAGCTGTTTGGGAGTAAATGTGATGATAAATGACAAGAGAAAGGTCAGGCTATTCAAATCTCATTTTGTTTGTTCTCTCAGCTGAAAATGACCTTTGCCCTGGAAATTACAGGACAAAAATGACCAACAGGAAGTTGATCCACAAGATAAGTAATGAAACAGAAAGAGTGCATCTAGTTGTACTTAATGAATTCAAGTCACCTGACCCAATTGAACTACATCTTTGAACACTGAAGAACTAGAAGATGTGATCAATGAGCCACTGTCAAGAATATGGGAAAGGTTATGGAGAATGGAAGAGCTAAGACAGGACTGGAGAAGGGCAATCATCCTGGTTTCAAAAAAAAGGGGAAATAACAGAGTTTGGACATTATATGCCAATGACTAAGACTTCAGTTTCTGAGAAAATTCTTGACTAGATCACTAAAATAATGGTTAATGAATATCAAGAAAAGAAAGCAATGATCTCAAAGAGCCAGCATGGCTTCACCAAGAATAAGTCATGTCAGGCGAACCCCTCTTCTTTTTTTTTGACAGAGTTACTAAAATGGTAGGTGTGGAGAATGTGCTAGATAAAATTCTCTTAGATTTTGGGACAGCACTTGATAAATAACTCATAGATACAAACCTAGAGAAGGTGGAAAGATATGGCCTAGAAGATAATACAATGAGATGAATTATGATCTGTATGAATGGCTGAACTCAAAGATTAGTTCATGGGTCAATGTCAAGTTGGCAGGAAGTCTTGAGCATAGTGACCTGGTGTTCTATGCTTGGCCCTGGCTGTATGTTCATCTATTACTTAGAGAAAGGCATAGGTGGCATCCTCATCGATGCTGTATATGATATAAGGTTGGGAGGAACAAATAACACAAAGTACGACAGTCAGAACCCAAAAAGATCTTGACAAGTGAAGCCTTAGAAATCTTTTTTTTTTTTTTTTTTTTTTTTTTTTGCTTTTAAAATAATGATCAGATCAGGTAATTGGAATCTTGAAAGGCAGAGAGTTTTAGCCAGGATTTCTGTGAGCAGAAGCATTTGACATTGTTGACTTACCCTTTCTTTCTGGATATCCTCTTCTCCCTTGGAGCCCATGACACTACTCTATGGTTCTCCTATCTCTTTGCCAACTTCTTTTCCCATTCTTTTGTAGATTTGTGGTCCTGTCTCAAGGTGAGTGTCCCTTAAGAGTTTGGTCCTTAATGGTCTTCTTCTTCTTCTTCTTCTTTTTAATAATTCCTTCTTCCTTGACTGTTTCATCTACCTCTATGGCTTCTATTACTACTTTATGAATATGGCTCAAAAATCTATATAATTCTTTCTTAAAGCTCTATATCTCCTTAATCAGCTAATAAATTATCTCAGCATGGCTGGATAGCCCACTAACACCTTAAAAATCAACATATACAAAACTGATCTCATCTTCTTTCCACCTCCAAATCTATACCTCCTCTTAATTTTCCTGTTTCTGTTGATAGCATCACTATTCTATTTACAGAGGTTCAGACCCACTACCCAGTCAACTGCCAACTTCTATCAGTTGATAGGATCAATAGTTTATAGATTTAGAATTGGAAATTTCCTTAGAGGTCTTCTAGTGGAAGTGGGGGCAAGGAGAAGGAAGGGAACAAGCATTTATATAGCACCTACTATGTGCTAGACAGTGCTTTAAAATATTTCTCATTTGAAAATGTGCTTAGCACAATGCCTGGCACATAGTAGGCATTATATAAATGTTAGCTATTACTATTATTACAGTATTTATTATCTTCACAACAATCTTGTAAAGTAGGTTATTTCCTGTTATTTCCTCATCTATAAAATGAGACAGTTGGATTAGTGCACCTCTGATGATCTATGATTCTATGAAGGGATGGGGGGAGGAACAAGCATTTATTTAGCACCTACTATGTGCCAAGAACTGTGCTAAATGCTTTATAAATATTATCTCATTTAGTCTTAATAACAACTCTGGGTGGTAGATGCTGTTATTATCCCTATTTTGTAGTTGAGGAAACTAAGGCAAACAGAGGTAAAGTGACTTGCCCAGGGTTACATAACTAATAAGTATCTGGGTTCACAGTTGAACTCAGGTTTTCCTAACTCCAGACCCAGCAATGTATCTACTGTGCCACTTGGAGAGAGGAGGAGGAGAAGGAGAAGATGACGATGATGATGATGGTTGATGATTATGTCCCATTCCATTTCTTCCTCCCACAGAGTACCAAAATCATCTTTATAACACACAGGTTTGACCTATGCTGACTCCCTTGCTAAAAAAGCCAGAAAGTTGCCTTTTGCTTATCAGATAAAATACAGTTTCCTTATTCTGCTACTTAAGGCATTTCCCCCTATTCCTCTACATATCTTGCACGGGGCATAGTTTAGTCTTGGACTATACATTTTTTCAACTTATTGTCTTTAACACCCAGTATAGGGTCTTGTGATCAGTAGGCACATTTATAATCTATCAGATATTTTAAGAGCCTACTAGGTACTGAGCTAGTCAGGTGCAGGACATACAAAGACAAAAACAGAAGCAAAAACCCAAACAAAACAAACATCCTTGCTCTCAAGGAGTTTATTTTCTATTCTAGTCAATAATTGTTTAATGAATGAATGAGAGGAGCAAGGAAGTGGAAGCAAGAAGGAGATAATCAGAGGGCACACAATATACCTGTAGTAAAGGTGAGAAGAGCATGAGAGTGGAAACTGGGAAAATCAGGGAAACCCAGTTTTGCCCAGGGCCACAGATCTATGGATCCCAAAGAAAATAAGTAAATGGCAAAAATATCTGCTTTGGACTTATGTAGGAGGTTTTGAGAAAAGCAAGTTTTCTTTTAAGAGTAGTTATCTTGTTTCTGAACCTTCCCACAATTATGCATGCATTTGCTATATTAATGGCATAATTTCATTGGGGACCACAAAAGTAGAGCCATTTAAGTTATACCCCTTTCCCCTTACTAGCCTCACCATTCAGAGTAGCCTAGAAGAATGGAGGAGGCAGTTAAGTGGCTCATTGGATAGAGTGCAGGGCCTGGAGTCTGGAAGACCTGAATTCAAATA
This sequence comes from Gracilinanus agilis, assembly GCF_016433145.1. Classification (NCBI taxonomy): domain Eukaryota; kingdom Metazoa; phylum Chordata; class Mammalia; order Didelphimorphia; family Didelphidae; genus Gracilinanus; species Gracilinanus agilis. The sequence continues at coordinate 548,434,686 of NC_058130.1, forward strand.
TGGCTTCAGACATTTCATAGCTGTGTAACCCTGGGCAAGTCACTTAACTCTATTTGCCTTAATCTATTTGAGAAGGAAATGGCAACCACTCCAAAATCTTTGCCAAGAAAACCCCATAATGGAGTCTTGAAGTTGGACATGATTAAAAAACATGAAATTGTTTAAATCAGGAGAACGGAAATAGAGCTCAACTTTCCAGGGATTTTTCTCATTGAATTAACTGAAAATGGAAATTTTGTCAACGCCACGATATAGTTTATCATGTGATGGGCTCTGTAATATCCTAAAGCCTCTTGAGCAGCAACATTCCTCATTTCCTTCCACCAGTGACCTCGACTGCTTCAGTATTCCAAGTAAAGATGATATTCACAATTTTATAAATGCATTTTTATATGTTTTTCTATGTGTATACTAAATTGTAGTACAAAAGACAAATCTTGACACTGGCCATCGTTGGTAAGAGTCAAGAGTGTGAAATTTTTCTTCACAGCTAATGTAATCAAAAGCCAGTTTTGTTTCAATTCCCGTTAAGCCAAAATGTATATATTATTCTTATTCTAAAATATGAGAAATAAAAATTATAACCTCTTGTCTTTTGGAGAAAAAAATTTGCAAATTTCATAAGGACATTTCCTGAATCTCATTTCTCCCACTTTTTCGTTCTAACCAGTAAGTTTTCTCATGTTAATCTGTTGTTTTGTTTTTTTTTTTTTTTTAAACCTGGTACTCAGCTCCCCACACTTGATAGTATTTCCCTTTGTTTGGTTTAGGTCCAGAAAGAATGCTCTCTATTTACAAGGCTGGGCCTTCGGTAGATAATGATTTTAAGTAGCTTTGCCTATATTTGTCTTAGTTCCCAAAATGTGCAAGATTCAAAAGGTGATAATCAGTGCCTCTTTGTCTCCAGCGGATTAATTTTTGTTGTTGTCTTTTGTTGTGAAATGTTTGGATGCTATCTTTTATCAATAGGTGGACCTGGGGAGGTGTTTGATGGATAGCTATTTGCCATTCTGGGCAAAAATAACAGCCGTGTCCACTTTACCACCAGGGAATTCAAAATACAAACAAAAGACCTTACAGCGGTCACTGGGTAATGCCATACTAACTAACTCCGGTCAACTCTGCTAGACAAAGCTCACAACTGATTGAGCTTTGTACATGGTTCTCTGATTGACCTACCCTCCGACCAAAGTAAAGTAGGAAATCTGGATTGAGTGTATTTTAAGACAATGGATTTGCTTTGTTTGCCAGGAGGGCGACAGGCAGCAACACCAACTTAAAGGTGTTCATTTACCCAAGGCTGGCTAAGGGATGGGGGATGAGTGAAACTAACTCTGGAGAGGGACCTAGTTTGATAATGATGAGGAACTTTGGCCATAAGGACAACCTACCAAAAATGTTCATTCTTTTTCTTTTTCTTTCACTCTTTTTCTAACATCCAAGTGACCTTTTAATAATGCAACAAAAATGCTTAGTAGAACTTTTTTGGTTGCTGTTAAATAATAAGCACAAATAATGCAATATTTAGCAATCTTCTAAGCAGATGGGCCAGTGCCATCCCATTAATTCTTTTTTTAAAAATTTTTTTCATCTCATTAATTCTTTAAAAACCGCTTCTACTAGCTATCGCTATGCTGATAGCAGTAGAAATGTGTGTGTGTGTGTGTGTGTGTGTGTGTGTGTGAAGTCCAGTTTCGTGGTTTGGATTTTTCACCTTAACTATAACGTGCATGGTTGTTCGGACAGTTTTCTTGGCTTTTTACTTCAGAGATGCTCCTTGGTAGGAGGGAATTGTTTCAGAAAAAAAAAAAAACCTAAGATGACATTGCAGACATGAAAAATAAGGAGATCTCTGATTGCAGAATCTATCATGCCTTGTGGTACTTCAGATTTCAAAGCATTTCCCTAAACACTGAATTAAAGAAACACAGGTTAGAACAAATGGCTGAAAAGAACCCAAGATGAAAAATGTTCATCTCCACCTCCAGGAAAGAACTGATGAACTCTGAGTGCAGACTGAAGGACACTCTTTCCCTTTTCTTCTTTTTGTCTTCTTTGGCAACATGGTTAACATGTTAATAAATGTTTTGCATGATGTCCCATGTATAATCAATATCAAATAACTTGGCATCTCAAGCAGGAGAGAGTAAGGGAGAGAATTTGGAGTTGTTGTTGTTTTTTTTTTTTAAGTCTTACTTTCTGTTTTAGAATCAATACTGTGTTTTGGTTCCAAGGCAGAAGAGTGGTGAGGGCTAGGCAATGGGGGTTAAGTGACTTACCCAGGGTCACTGAGGCCAGATTTGAACCTAGGACCTCCCTTTCCTAGGCCTGGCTTTCAATTCACTTAAGCCACCCAGCTATCCCTGAGAACTTGGAACATAAAATGTTAAAAAAGGAGTGTTAAAAATGTTTTTTATATATAATTGAGAAATATTTAATGAAATAAAAATATTTTTAAAAAAGAACAAATGTTGGGCTTAGAAAACAATGTGGATGTTAAAACCAGTGGAAATACGCATTGCCTATGGTGGGGGGGGGGAGGTGTTGGGGGTGGTGATGGGGAGAGTAAGAGCATGAATCATGTAACCATGGAAAATTTTTCTAAAAAATTAAAAGAAAAAAGAAAACAATGTGGGTTTACTTTAAAATGCTGTAATCCAGTGGTCTCTAATTTTTTTTGACCTATCATCTAATACAGTGATGGGCAAACTATGGCTTGAGGGCCAGATGTGGGCCCCCTGAAATGTTCTATCTGGCTGTGTGACATTATTCCTAATCTGACAAATACAAAGAGTAGGATACAATACAATGAAACTTCAAAAAAGTTGCCTTAGAAACAGACTGACAGATGAGCATTTCCTTTCCTTTGGCTCCCTCTTTAAAAACTTTGCCCATCACTGATCTAATAGTATACTTTTTTGAGTGCACACTCCCAGCATATGTCTGTTAATAAATTATTCATATGTGGGGGCAGCAAGGTAGTAGAGCATACCAGAGCACCAGGCAAAGAGACAGGAGGCGCTGGATTCAAATCTGACCTCAGATTACTTTCTAGCTGTGTGACCCGGGTCAAATCACTTACCTCATTTGCCTGGCTCTTCTCCTTCTGTCTTAGAGTTGCTATTGAGAGAAAAATGTTCCAGCCTAGTAGCCTCCAAATTTTTTTTGACTCATCACCTAGCGTTAAAAAATTTTTTGACCACACACTATAAGTGTATTTATAGGGGGGCAGGTGGATGGCTCAGTGGATTGAGAGCCAAGCCTAAAGACAGGAGGTCCTAGGTTCAAATCTGACCTCAGACACTTCCTAGCTGTGTGACCCTGGGCAAGTCACTTACCCCCCATTGCCTAGCCCTGTAACAAAATTAATATAAAAGGATATATATAAAAGATATTAGGGTTTAAAAAATTAAAAAAATAAGTGTATTTATATTTGTTTATAAATTATTCAGATGTTCCTTGAGCGTCAGTGTGTAGCCTCATATAGAGAGAACTGGCCTTGGAGTCTGGAAGAGTCCTGTCTCTGAAACAAAGCAATTTTCTAGAACTTTATAAGGTGCAAAGAAGATGACAATCTGCATTGAGAAAGAGATATTCCTCATCCAGGAGATCCTTCTATCAATGGAATCACAGGTCCATTCCTTATCATGACACAGACCAGTGATTCCCAAAGTGGGCGCCACCACCCCCTGGTGGGTGCTGCAGCGATCTGGGGGGGAGCACTGATGGCCACAGGTGCATTTATCTTTCCTATTAATTGCTATTAAAATTTTTAAAAATTAATTTCCAGGGGGATAAGTAATATTTTTTTCTGGAAAGGGGGTAGTAGGCCAAAAGTTTGGGAACCACTGGGGTAGAGGAACTTCTAAGACCAATAAGTACATTATAAAACATACACCAAAATATAAAAGGATGAGATAAAGATGAAGTAAAATTAAAATATTCTTTAGCAATAATATGCCAACTTCTTTTGCTTTCACTAAAAGTTATTTTAGTGAGAGCAACGTGATTGAATTGCTTCATGATTTTTCAAAATCCTGAAATATAGCAGTACTTTTCAAGGGCCTCCTCAAAGTCTCAAAGAAAGATTCCAGATCTCCACTGTCAGCTTCTCAGAGTAGTGAACCTCTTTTTTTTTTTTTTTTTTTTTTTAAGGATGGCTATTGTTATTGTTCAGTCATGTCTGACTCTTTGTGACCCTTTGGACCATAGCGCGCCATACTGTCCATGGGGTTTTCTTGGCAAAGACACTGGAGTGGTTTGCCATTTCCTTCTCTTGTGGGTTAAGACAAACAGAGGTTAAATGACTTGCCCAGGGTCACAGAGCTACTAAGTGTCTGAGTTGTTCAGTCATGAGTTTTCTTGGCAAAGATACCGGCATGGTTTGCCACTTCCTTCTCTAGTTTCAGATGAGGAAACTGAGACGGAGTTAAGTGATTTGCCAGGGGTCACGCAGCTAGTAAGTGGCTGACGCTGGATCTGAACTCAGGAAGATGAGTCTTCCAGACTCCAGGCCCAGAGCTCTACCCTAGGTACCTCTGTTAGGACAGCTAGACGACTTTTAAAGAATGAGAGGATGAATGGAAATGGTACCCCAAAATCATGTATTAAGCCCTTATGTTATAAAAGCAAGGACTGTCCCTTCCTCGAGGTGTTTGCATTCTAACAGGGAAAATAACACCTATGGCAGGGTGGTCCTTTGGTCTAGCATGTTATGGAGAGTTGTTGGATGGGGTGGGAAGGAGGAAAGAAGGATAGTGGGCCGTGCCATTTAGGAACAAAGGCAGAGTGGAGCTGATCAAGGTTCTTGGTTCCAGACCGGGAGGGTGGGGGAGGAAGGGTATGAGGCTACTGGCCAGCAGACTGTGAACAAAGTAGACAGAAAGGAGGGAGTGAAGTGAAGCATGTCTGGGACTTTCCTGAATTAGTGTTCCGGGAGACATAATTAACAATCTGAAGGCCCCAGGGCAAAAGGTCTTCCAGGATTTGGTCCCTGGTGACCATCCAGAGAGGAGGAAGAGAAGTCCCTATTTGTTCTACATCTATGATCTCCAGGTACCAGGACATGGGATCATTTGACCTACAGAGCAAGTAAGAGTTCTTGTATCAATCTGCATAATCAATATTCATTAACTGAATGATGATTTAATTAATTGAAGGTTTTCTTTCTTTTTATTTTAAAAAAACCACCCTCTGTACCTCCTTTTATAATTTGTTTTCTCCTCAATACAAACAGGTACTACCTTGCTCTTATCACATCCTGATTATCAGCAGCACCTGATTTGTTGTAAACAAATACCAGAGCTCATTAGAATCTGGACCTTATTCTGAGCAAGAGAAGCATATTGAGGGAACTTTCTCCTGGCTTACAGAAGTCAGGTTATAAGAATTCCAGGTCAGAGAGAAAAAAATTGGTTGGAAGGATGCTCCTTAATTTATTATGTCAACTGTTATCTGAAATATAGAGGTAAGTATACTAGAGTGGCCCTGCTGGGATGCTGGTTCAGATTCTCCCCTTGACCCTAAGTCCTTGAATCTGGGCAAGCCACTTAACCTCTCTTGGCCTCAGTTTCTTCATCAAATACTGTAAAATGAAGAACAGAGCCTAGATGGCTTCTGAGGTCCTTTTTTTTTTTTAATTTTTTTTTTTAAATTTTAAACCCTTAAATTCTGTGTATTGACTTATAGGTGGAAGAGTGGTAAGGGTAGGCAATGGGGGTCAACTGACTTGCCCAGGATCACACAGCTGGGAAGTGTCTGAGGCCGGATTTGAACCTAGGACCTCCTGTCTCTAGGCCTGACTCTCACTCCACTGAACTACCCAGCTGCCCCCCTGAGGTCCTTTTTTAGATCTAAATGTATCAATTTTCTCCAAAGTATTACCTGATTCTGCATCTTCCCCTTTATCCCATTGATGAATAAAAAGACAAACATAATTCTTCAGGCCTTTTTTTTTTAAAGGAAATCATGCAATCATGCCAATCTTTAAGCTCTTCATCTGTAACATTTTTGGATGTATTTGGTAGTTGCTCATATTCTTTTCTTCAGTCACTAAGAATTTTTGTAGGAACACTTCGATCTTGGGCCACATTCCCATCTTTCTTGTGTTTGGGGTCTTGAGATTTCTAAGCTGTTAGAATATTGTTATCTTCTTCTTTTATAGGAACTTCTAAATTTATCAGCAGATCTAGTTCTTCATCCAAATGGGCTTCGGGTGGCTGTAATGGGGGAGTGATTTCCTAACAAGTCTCTGAAGAGACTGTGGCTTGAGTTAATATTTACCTGCAGACGCTGGGTAGTGGCAACATCAGAGTTCATATCCCAGACTGGTTCTAAAGGTTGTCCCACCTGCATACCCAGTCATCTTCCATTTTCTTTAGTTTCATCTGTGTTCTATAGTGACTCTGTCCTGGAATAACTCAGCAGCCACATTTAGGCAAGATGATAAAGGCATTCCCTGCAGGGCTCAGATCAAGACTTAAAAGTCCACATAGAGAGCTAAGATGTCTTTAGAGATGAATCTCAAGGGAAGGAAGCTAAGAGGCTTAGTAAATAGAGAACCTGGCAGATGCAAGGTCTTGAGTTCAAATGTGACCACAGATACTTTTTTAGCTGTGTGACCCTGGGCAAGACACTTACTCTCAAGGAGTTTGTATTCTTTTTCTTTCTTTCTTTCTTTTTTTTTTTTTTTTAACCTTTACCTTCTGTCTTGGAACTGGTTCCAAAGCAGAAGAGTGCTAAAGGCTAGACAATTGGAGTTAAATGACTTGCCCAGGGTCACATGATAAGGAAGTGATCACCTAACTGCCCCAAGGAGCTTATATTCTAATAGGGGATGACAATTAATAAAAGGGGAACTGAGAAGTGGAGGTGGATGGGGGAGACTAACTGCATGGGGAAACAGTGACTAAGTCTGGAGAAAGAGGACCTGGAAAAGTCTGGGTCTTTTCTCAAAATGGAAACTCTGGGAAATTGATGAGAAAAGGAGCCCACAGGAGCTGATTTAGGGGATGCTCAGGCATTGTGTCTTAGCTCAGAGAATGAGAAAAGACTAGTCTGTCCCCTTCTCTAAAATAGAGATTCTGGGAAGAATTAACCAATGGAATAAGGGGCTTGAAGGAACAGTGTGAGGAAGCAACTGAGACACAATGGAGAAATTCAGAAAATAAAACTGTGAGGAGTTATCTGCAGAGGTAAGTCAGACACCAGCATCTGTCCCCCTCTAATTCTCTACCTTAATTCCCTGTCTCCTTCTCAATATCTTGATACTGATCCCAGTTAGAGACAATCTTTCTTTTGAAATAATTTCTCCATTTACTCTTTTCTTCATAGTCCTTGGACATTTCCCTATCAATAGGTTACTGTATAACTGACCTCTTTTTTTAAAGCCTTTCTTTCACAATCTAGACCTAAAACTTTACCTTTCTGGCCTCATGACACACGACTCCCTTTCTCACACATCATAGTTTATCTCCTACCCCTCTTTGTGCCTTTTACTGACCGTCACCCATTTTCTGAAATGCACGCCCTCTTTACTTCTGCTTCTCAGAATCCTCAGTTTCCCTCAAAGCTCAGGTTCTGGAAGACTCCATAGAGTCTTTCTTTCTTTCCTTTTTTTTTTTTTTTTTTTTTTTTTAATTTAAACCCTTACCTTCTGTCTTAGAATCAGTACTGCGTATTGGTTCCAAGGCAGAAGAGTGGTAAGGGCTAAGCAATGGGGGTTAAGTGACTTGCCCAGGGTCACACAGCTAGGAAGTGTCTGAGGCTAAATTTGAAACCAGGACCTCCCATCTCTAGGTCTGGTTCTCAATCCACTGACCTACCCAGCTGCCCCCTATTTGGGATTTTCTTGGCAAAGATACTGGAGTGGTTTGCCATTTTCTTCTCCAGCTCATTTGACAGATGAGGAAACTGAGGCAAACAGGGTCAAATGACTTGTCTACATCATATATAGTGTCTGAGGCTGGATTTGAACTTAGAAAGATGAGCTTTCCTGACTCTGGATCCAGTGGTCTATCCAATTGTTCCACCTCCTCTTACCTTGTATCTTTGCTGTATATGAGTACAGTTCATATTATTCTCCTCTCCCCGGGACACCCACCCACACAGAGTAAACTCTAGGAGGGCAGGGGCTATTTCACTTATTTCCAGGGTCTTGTAGAGTGCTTGGTATGCATCAGGTGCTTATTGATGGATTGACTGTCACTTTCCACCCTCTCCAATGGACCTCGAATCCTAGCTTCCCTGGTCTTGGGGCGGGGGGCTCAACCCTAGTTTCAGCTTCCTTGGCTACTCCTGTTGCTTATACAGCATCAGGATGCTTGCCACAGCCTAGCCCCCTGCCCTGGACTTTTCTCTCAGTCTCCATCCATCTCCCTGGCTGGCACATCCCCTTAAACCAAGTGAAAGTCTTCTCTAAATCCTCCGATCCTAAAAACTTGCATTTCCCACCTCACAGATTTGTTGAGAGAAGAAAACGTTGTAAACCTTCGAGCACTGTGTACATGTGAGTTCTTACTTTTCTGTTATCTTAAATAATGTCCTCCCCGGGTTTCCTTTTCTTCATTTAGAAAAAGATTGAGCATCTCTGACGCTTCAGGGACCCAGGTCTCCATGAGCCCGAATTTTCCTTTCCATGGAGGGGAAAGCCAGCTGACAAAGGGAGGTGGGATGTGTTAGGTGACTTTCTGGGGGGCCAGGCAACTTCTCTGTCGCCATCCATGAGAGTGTGACTGCTCTATAAATGTCCTGGGCACCATAGCAGCCAAGGGGAGAGAAAAGAGGACCGCTATTTCCTAGGGTTTATTTCAGGAGAGATTCTCTTGGCTAGCATATATCCACACGCCATAAGTATGCAGAGGAAACCTTTGCCCTCCTCAGCCCCTGGTTATTGAGCAACTCAAGTTGGGAGAAGGTAGGCGTCTTTTGAGGCACCCCAGCTTATGCCAATGAGTAGACTAAAACTAGACTTACTCTGGGCAAGACAGGGCTAGGGAAGAAGGCTGAGGACTTCTTCTTTCCTTTTAAGCCCATATCTTCCATCTCATAATCAATACTAGGTATTGGTTCCAAGGCAGAAGAGCAGTAAAGGCGAGGCATTTGGGATTAAATAACTTGCCCAGGGTCACACTGCTAGGGAGTGTCTGAGGTCAGATTTGAACCCTTTCTAGGCCTGGCTCTCTATCTACTGGGCCACCTAACTGCCCCTGAAGGCTTCTTTTACCTCAACTTTAATAAGTATTTATTAGGCATTTATTATTAGGCCTGATAGTACAGGGAAATATGTTACACACATAGAGACTCATAAAAAGTTATCCTTAAGTGCCTAAAAGGGGAGAAAACCAAATATTATTGGGAGTGGGATGGGGATATGGAAGACTTGTTATTAACTGAATGACCAGAGGCTTCCTGGGGAATGCTGCCTCTGATGTGGGCCTGATGGGCCACAAATAATATTTCAACTAATAGAGAAGGTAGGAATTGTGATGGGGCGAAGGGGTGGGCTGGTCACGTACGAAGGTTGAGGGGTAATAGATGGGCTGCTGGTGGAATTGTGCATCAGCTACAGGAGGGGATACGGGGAAGGGAGGGAAAGAACATGTATCTTGTAACCTTATAAAAATATCCTAAATTAATTAGTTACATAAAAATTTCCAAATCCAAAAAAATTTAATTTAACCTAATAAAAAAAAATAGATGGGCTTCTGGAGAGCTGTATTTGTACCAACATAAAATTAAAAAATAGAGGAGGGAGCATGTAGGTGGCTCAGTGGATTGAGAGCCAGGCCTAGAGATAGGAGGTCCTGGGTTCAAATATGACCTCAGATACTTCTTGGCTCTCTGACCTTGAGCAAGTCACTTAAACTCCATTGCCTAGCCTTTATCAGTCTTCTGCCTTGGAACTGATACTTAGTATTGATTCTAAGAGAGAAGATATTTGTTGAATGAGCCCTTTATGAAGGAAATATGAAAGGAATGAATAAAACTGTATGAGATGAGTCTCTGGCTTTCCCCATTAGAAGGAGTACCACAGATAAATGGAAGCATCAGGATACTAAGTATAAAAAGCCTGGGGGGCAGGGGAGGGAGAGGAAAGGAAATCAAGTGGAAGGAGGGAAAAGGAGGGCTGCCCAGGTTTATGAGCAAAGGTACACAGGGAGGTTGGCTCAGATTATGTTTAGGAAGAGGCTATTTCATTCGGTTGTATCTGACTGACTCTCTGTGACCCCATGGATAGCCGTGGGGTTTTCTGGGCAAGGATACCGGAATGGTTTGTCATTTCCTTCTCTGGTGGAACCCCTAGACCTTTTGTTTATCGTATAGCACATATGGAGTGGCTCCATAATATGAAGGGCATTGAATGCAATGCCAAGAATTTTGAATTTTACTTAAGTGGGTAATAAGGAATCCCTGAATCGTTCTGAGAAAAGGAATAACATGAACAGATTCAAGTGGAGTAGCATGTACATGTGTTCATGTGAGCACAAGCATGCAGACAGGTCAGGAAAAGGAGGGGAATCTGTTCTCCTTGTCCATCCCAGTACGTTGGGCTCCATAGTGGTGTGGTAGGAGGGTCGGCCATCACCATTCCAGGAAGGAGTTGCAGATGAACTGTTCTAGGACCTGGAGAGTTGGGGAAATGTGGCTGCTTTGCAGAGTTCACACAGGGGCAAATATCTGTAAAGGACTTGGCCAAATATTAATACTAAATAAGAAAATCCAGCGGGTCTTTACTCACCATTTCTCTTCTTCCACTTGGACTCCTATGGACTGGAACTTACTGGTTACTTTATTTTCCCCTGCTTTGACTGGTTCATCAACATCGTCAACCTGAAGAGAGAAACAGATCAGCAGAGGTGTTTGACTAGACTCCTCAGGATTGGAAAAAAAAAATCAATATTATATTTCATCAGAAAAATCTCAAGTCTATGTATTCCTGTTTTGCTTTGTAAACTTCAGAATCCTAGGAACATAGAGTGGAATCTGAAAGGAATCTCTAAGATCATCACTCCATCTACTCCCTCATTTCTCTAGGAAATCCAGTGCTCTTCTCCATTGTAGGTAACTTACTATTCCTAGATCTGTATACTTTCTCAGAGGCCATCCCTCTTCTAGCTACCCATCCACATGCTCCTTTATTCTCCAACTAAATGAAAAGTCATTTTGTTTACTCACCAAATTCCTGAATTTAGTTTAGAGAAGTTGTTATTTCTTCCACATTTTCTTTTTATAGTTACCATTTATTTATTTATACATTATGTAATATGATATATAACATAACAATAATATAATGTATATGAAAGCCAGCTTGGAGAAGGGAGATCTTGGCCTCAAACATTTTGTAGCTGTGTGACTGTGGGCCAGTCACTTACCACTCTTCTGTCACTGAACTGATACTTAGTATAGATCAGTGGTTCCCAAACTTTTTTGGCCTACCGCCCCCTTTCCAGAAAAAATATTACTTAACGCCCCTGGAAATTAATTTTTTAAAATTTTAATAGCAATTAATATGAAAGATAGATAAATGCGCCTGTGTCCATCACCACCTCCTTGGATCGCTGCAGCACCCACCAGGGGGCGGTGGCTCCCACTTTGGAATCACTGGTATAGATTCTAAAGCAGAAGGTAAGGGTTAAAAAAACCAAAAAGTATGATTTAAATTTGTCTGCTGTAGACAGACCCACTGACTCTTAGAATTGCAGACCTCCATAGGACTTTATCGATCATCTGGATTGCCCTGGGATCTGCCTGGGAAATGCAGATATAGACTACAAAAGTACCAAAGAAACAAAGCCCAACAAAGAAGGAATTATTTATAAACCACTTCTGACATTAGAGTTGATAGGAGAAGATCTTTGTGGTCAGGGAAACTTCTTTTGGTGGAACTGATTCATTTTTTTAAAAATGTAAACTTCTCAAGTTTCCAACTTTTTTTCAGTAAAGGACTTGCCCTTTAAATATCAATCCAGAGCCACTCAGCAAATATGCAGATTTTTGGGAGACTTGCTTATTTTAAAATAGGCAGCGAGTCTAAAAATGGGAAATCATGACTGCCCCAGTTGTGGAAGAGGGGTTTGTGGAATTAGGGTCACTGAAACTACGAGAGATTTCATTCTGGTTTGAGATAAATCTAAAAGACAAATATCTACTCAAATGAGAGCTAATTCTACTTTCTTTCTTTGCCTTTTGGTCATCAAAACAAAGTTCACACAGTTTGTTTCACAAGTATTCTCTTGACCCCTTTCCCACATTTTTCATGGTTTTTTCCCTTCACTTAACAAACACCAGAAAAGAGAAAATTTCCACATACAAAGTAGAAAATGATGATTGCATAGGGGAACCCTATACTCTGGACTTACATCCATTGTTTTACTTATTTTGCTTACCACGAATGAAAGCTAACATGAGATTTGCATAAATAATAGCTGTCTCTCAAAATGTATTGACAGGTCCGTCACTTTTATATGTTTCTAAATGTCTCTCTATAAACTTAAGTGGCCATTTTCATATTGTCTCTCCCCTGAAAATAAGCATATTACCTCATTGAGCTCTAACATTGAGAACTCTGTTCGTCTGCAGATTTGTGTTTATATTATTATATTTATCAAATGACATCATGTATTTAAAAGTGCTTTGTAAACTAGAAAGTCCTATATCAATGTACAGTATTATTGGCACAATAAATATCTTGGCATTCTAAATTATTTCCTTAAAGAATTTATTAAGCCAGAGACTACCTTTAAAGAATGTGAAATGTTGAATTTAAGGAAGTGTAGCTGGATTACCTCATCTTTTAAATAGCAACATTTACTGGCAAAGCAGGAGGTAAATCGGGCATGGTAAATAACTGGCAAAGGGAAGAGGGACACAGAGATCTGGGATCCAAGAGGAGATCTCCATGAATTAGTTGCTGTTGTTGTTGTTCAGTCTTCTCAGGCTTGTCCGACTCTTCCTGACCCCACTTGGGGTTTTCTTGGCAAAGACACTGGAGTGGTTTGCCATTTTCTTCTCCAGCTCATTTGACAGATGAGGAAACTGAGGCAAACAGAGTTAAATTGACTTGCCCAGGGTCACCCAGCTAGTAAGTGTCCAAGGCCAGATTGGAACTCAGGAAGATGATTCTTTCTGACTCCAGGTCTGGCACTCTCTCCATTGTGCCACCTAGCTGCCCTGTTCCCTGTGAAGGAGAATCCCAGAAAGAAGAACCCTAGAGCTGATGAACTTGTTTCAGGTGCTGGAAAAGACCAATTACCTCCTGTATTGGGAGGAGGAGAGCTCTCGGGTGTCTCTCATTTCTGATTTATCAGAATATACTCACCCTAACACCAGGTAGAACATGACCTCAATCCTACTCTCAACAGAAGTTGTCAGACTCAGCAGTGGCGAGGGAGAAAGGACTTTTCTTTCCTGTGGAACTCTCTCTCTCTCTGATTTGGCAATTGATGTCTTTGGATTCTCTTTACAGCCAAGTGTGCCAACTTGCATCTTTTCTATAATTAGTTCTGCCTTGGTTTATGGTACTTAAGCCTATTGCATTCATTTGCATTTTTCAAATAGATTCCTCATTTAGACTGCTCCTCAAGGGTACAGACTTTTCTCCATTATCCTGTTAGGATTTGCCTTTTAATCCTCCCACACACACCCTGGCACGCCTCACTCCAACTAGGTGAGAGCCCACTTACTTGCCTTTACCTGCAGGTCCTAGGTTGGCTACACCTGGGGATTGCCTCTTGCTCTAGCAAGATGATCAGAAGAAGCTTCTCTGGGGGGGGGGGGGGGGGGAAAGAGTGCAAAGGGAGAGGCAAAAAAGTCTGCTTTAGTACCAAGGGAGATTTACTTCAATTTGTTCCAGGTAGACAAGTATTTGTGGAGTGCCTCTTATTCTTAAGTGCTATTGCAATGACAAAGATGAGAAGGACACCATCCTTGCCCTGACCAGGTTCTAATAAAGTGAAGAAGACAGACAAGCACACAAATAATTATAGTGATAACAGACTGGGATAAATGCAGGATGCTGTGGGTGTGAGAGCTCTAGATTTCCAGGTGTGCTTCCCAGCTCCTCTATTTACTATTTTTCTAGCTTTGGGTGAGACAGGTAAGCTCTCTAGGACTGTTTCCCCACCTGTAAAATGAGAGGGTCTGACTAGGTGAGCTCTTAAGATTGCTTCTACCTCTAAATCCATGACTCTAAGATCAATCGATTAAACATTTATTAAGTCAGGAACTGGGAATACAAAGGCAGAAATGAAAATATGGTCCTCACCCCAGGGAATTTATATCCCTCAGGGAGACAGCGGGTGCATGTGTATACATATGAAAATAGATACAAGACAATTTTTTGAACCCTTACCTTCCATCTTAGAATGAAGCCTAAGTGTTTTCCAAGGCAGAAGAATGGAAAAGGCTAGGCAGTTGGGGTTAATGGGGTCACATAGCTAAGAAGTAGCCACTTAGCTGTCCTGATTCAAGACAATTTTGGTGGAAAGGCACTAGCATTTGGGGAAATCAACAGGGGATTTATGTAGAAGGTTGTGCTTGAGATGAGTTTCAAATGAAACAAAATTAAACCTTTACTCAGTCTTATAATCAATACTATGTATTGGTTCTAAGGCAGAAGAGCAGTAAGAGGCTAGGAAATGGGGATTAATGGGGACTTGCCCAGTCACACAGGCAATATGCAAATAAGACTGGAAGGGCACTTTGGGGACAGATGGTGAGAGGCTTGCTTCTAAAAACAGGAGTTTGTATAGGATTCTAGAAAGAATAGGGAGTCAGCGGAGTTTATCGAATGGGAAAATGACGTTGTCAGACTTGTATTTTAGGAAAGTCATTTTGGCAGCTACGTGGAGGACGAATTCGAGTGGAGAGAGATTTGAGAAAGAGGGACCCATTAGCAGGCTACTGAAATAGTACAGGAAGAGGCGATGAGGGCCCGCTCTAGGGTGAAGACTGTGTGAGCTCAGAGTTGTGGGGTGGAAACCCATCTGGCAACTAATTGAATATGTGGGGTGAATGCGTGTGAAGAGTTGATAATGGTTCTCAGGTTCAGAATCTGGTGATTGGAAGGATGATGGTGTTCTTGACACAAATAGGGAAATTTAGAAGATAAGTGGATTTTGGGAGAAAGATGAATACTGTTTTAGACATACTGAGCTGGAGATGACTTTGAGATGTCCAGTTTGAAACATTTAATAAACACTTCAAGATGAGGGACTAGACCTTTTGGATTCTTCATGATTCATAAAGAATACTTGTGCTAAGGTGGCATAGAGAGCCCAAGCTAAAGAGCTATGAGTGTTCAGGAAGGTAAAAAAAAAAAAATCTTTATTAAGGAGGTAAGATTTTAAATGAGACTTGAAAGATGGATAGATTTTGGCAGGTAGAGAAAATGAGAATGATCAATAAATGGGCAATAATTTATTAAGTAAAGGGAAGCTAGGTAGCACAATGGATAGAGTACCAGGCTTGGTGTTAGAACCTTCAGGGGAGAGAGAATGCTGGGAATGCAACTGGCAGTTGAGGGGAGTTGAACCAAGACTCAGGAGCCAAAACCATCTCCAAGATCCAGCTCTGACCTTCTGGGACTCTCTAACTTGATCCACTGAGAAATCTGGCTAGACGAAGATTGTTCAAATTGTCTATTCTGCTGAAGATATAAGAAAACCAAAACAGAGAGGGAGCTGATTGAACTGCTAAGTTTGCTTTGGGGAGGAATTCGCCTCTCTGGGCTCAATCACTTCTGACACCTGACTTCATTTTTATTGCAATGTACATCCTAGAGAGACTTGTTCCTGTGTGGGTTTAGCCTAGAATTAGATTAGACAGAAGGGGATTTAGGCAGAGAGTGTAATCAGAATAGCCTTGACTTTGTTGAGGAATGAAAAGACTTTAATGCAAAGTCAGACTAGTGGGCCATTAGATAGAGACATTAGTGATAGGGAAGCACCCCGAACCCATACTCCTAACCCCATCTTCTGTTGCATCTTTAATAAACCTTGTTAGTCAAAAGAAGCAGTCAGATGGGTTTTATACTGGCCATGGGTCAGAGAGTGCAGCCATCTTTGCTCTCTCCCTTGAAGAAATCTCCCAGTCAGGCTGAGTCTATCAAAATCCCAGCCACCCATCTATATCATCTCTACAGGGTCTCTCTTCATCATAACGCTGGAGTTGGACGTATTGGTTCAAATCTGGCTTCAGACACTTCCTAGCTATATGACCCTGGACAAGTCACTTAATCCCAATTTCCTTTAAAAAACAAACATATATACATATACATATGTAGAATGTCTACCATGTGACAAATACTGTGCTAAGTGCTGTGAATACAAAAACAAAATTAAGAATTCTTGCCCTCAAGGAGCTTGGGGGAAACAGGGAGAAACAACATGATCCTAAATAAGAATGTACCAGGAAATTTTGGATGAGGAAGCACTAGCAGTTGGGGAAATCAGGAAAGGTTTCCTTGTGTTGACTTTAAAGAAAACAAGAGATCCCAGAGACAGAGGTGAGGAGAGAACACATTGTAGGCACGGGGGACAGTTGGCCATTGCCAATGCATTGGGTTTGGTTTTAAATGTGAAGAAGAGTTAAGAAGGGTTTGGCTATATTTTAGAGTGTAGGAAGGGGAGTAATGTATAAATCTAGGAAGGATTGGAGGGGGGCCGTGTCAGGCTGTTAAATGTCTTTAAATGTTAAACAAAGGAATTTATATTTTATACTAGAGGCCAACACGTTTTACAACCTCTGCTTGAAGAACTCTACCAATGATGGGGCTTCAGTCCTAGGAAAGCAACTATTCTATTGTTGGACAGTTCTAAGGGTTGGGTTGCTTTTCCTTATATTTGATGGTCTCTGTAACTTCTACTCACTGGTCCTAATTCTGTCCTCTGGAAGAGCAAGAAGATTAGGACTTCGAGGGGACAGGCCTTCAAATATTCAAACACATTGATTTCTTCTATAGAAGCTATAGATCCTCAATTTCTTCATCCAGCCCTTTTATTCTCATTCATTCATTCATTCATTCATTCATTCATTCATTCATTCCTTCGTTCCTTCGTTCGTTTGTTTGTTTTTTGAAATAAAAACCCTTACCTTCCATCTTGGAGTCAATACTGTGTATTGGCTCCAATGCAGAAGAGCGGTAAGGGTAGGCAATGGGGGTCAAGTGACTTGCTTGTCACACAGCTGTGAAGTGTCTGAGGCCAAATTTGAACCTAGGACCTCCTGTCTCTAGCCCTGGTTCTCAATCCACTGAGCTACCCAGCTGCCCCCACATCCAGCCCTTTTAAAAAATGCTTTTGAGTCCCTTCACTGTTCCGGTCACTCACTTTTCCTGAGGACCAACATCTTTCCTAAGTCAGTACCCAAGAAATGAACAAATAACCAAAACAAAGGGGCTGTGGAACCCGAAAGAGAACTGACTGTCAGAGAAGGCACTCCCAATTGTCAAATGCTGCAGAAATAGGGAGAAAAGAAAAAAAAAGTCTACCAGATCTAGCAGCTAAGTCACTGGTCACTTTAGAGAGAGTAGTTTCAGTAGAGCTGGGTGTGGGGTTAGATATTAACACCACTGAGGAAGTGAAGCCTGTGAATGTATATCATTCTTTCATGAAGTTAATAAGTGAAGGAAAGCAATACTGAAGTGATTTCAGTGGTTAGTAGGACCCAACTGGATTTTAATAATGTTTGAGAGCAAGAACTATATTCTCCACAGTATCTAGTGCTGAGGATTTGCTAGATGAGCATAAGATCTCAGAGGAAGAGATGGACAATATCTTTGAGGTCATCTAGTTCAACCCTTTCATTTTACAGTTGAGAAAACTGAGGTCTACAGAGGTCCTAGTGATTTGTCCAAGGTACATGTTAAAATGACAGTCAAGATTTGAACCCAGGTCCTCTGTCTCCAAACGAAACAAACTTTCTATTTATACCCCATTGCTGATCCATAAATCACAGAATTTTAGAATTGAAAAGAATCCGGTAGATTACCTGTTACAACTTTATCATTTTTGAGAAACCTATCCACAAAGGTTCATCATCAAACATTTCTTACAGTGTCTAAATAATAGTTTTATAATAGATTTTTACTGATATCTTTTTATATCATCTAGATTTCCTCCTCTACCTCTTTCTCTCACCTCTTTCAGAGAGCCATCCTTCATAACAAAGATGTCTTCAAATATCTAAATAACATCAACTCAAATTTTCTCTTTAGTCTTCCAAACATAAAATGTATTTTATAATAATCATAAAGTTATTATTATTATTAAGATAATGACAATGCTACCATTTGTATAGAGCTTACTACACACTAGGTGCTATGCTAAGTACTTTACAATTATTATCTCATTTGAGCTTCACAATAGCCATTTAGCACAAATTGGATTTACAAAGACTAGCCAGTTATAGAACACTCTCAGCTCCTTTAGATCTCCTGATTGCTCCCCTAGTTTTTCTTTGATTAATAACTTGTCATCTCGTTTCTTTTCAACATTCATGTAGGCATTGATTCAGGCAGGCCAAAGTATGCATGGAACCTCATACTCTGCCTTTTCTAGTTTCTTTAGGTTTATCTCAGTTTTTTTGTTTGCTTTAACAAATAGTCAAGTTGGAGTTAAATTCAATGATAGATGATAGTTTTTGTTTGCTTCTTTGCTTAATACTCAACGTCAGGGGAGACATAAATTTAGAAGCTTCTTTGGAATTACTTGATCATGCTGAAATAGTTTCCCAAAAGATATCTACCACCAGTGAAGAGAAGGAAAAGAGAATATATAAGGGACTTCTTTCCGAAGTTACTTATAAGATCATTTAGCCACTGTACAATTCTTTCATTTCTATGTTTGTCACGTTTTCTTTCCTTTTTGTCTTTTCTTATCAGTTAAAAGGATTGATGAGATTCTCCACATTGAAATTTTAGCTCTTGTTTCTTTTCTAAGGCTTGATAAGTTTTCTTTTGCTTTAAAGTTTTAAGAAATTGACAGGATAGTTAAATCAAGTGTGTCCCTAACATGTTAAAAACAATTTAAAAATAGAAGGCGTGTGAGAAGAAATTCCATTGTATTCAATCAATCCCCTATTTCCTTCTGGGTCAACTAAAAGTTTTCAGGCATACATTAACTTTAAAAAGTAGGCACTTGATGCCAAATGCTAATTTGCCAGTTTTCATTAATCATATAGAAATTAAAAAAAATAAAAATAAAATAAAAAGTAGGCACTTGAGAACTCTAGCTTCTAAGGAAACAGGAAGGTGGCTGGTCTCTTAGGGGTTAAACATATACTTTTTAGGTTTAGTCATGATTATACTCTATCTAACGTGGCAATATTAAATTGGATTAATGTTATCATTTTAATTGATATTTTATTATTACCAGATGATGGCAATTAGTATTTCAGTGCCTTGAAGTCCAGAACTGATTGATCGACTCTTGACAGTTTTCATGATTTCTATTTACTATTATGGTTGTTGGGGTTGTTTTTTAAATGTTTTTTTCATTTGCTTCTTTAAAATGTATTGTTGGAAATATATGGCAATACCTACATTCCTGAGTCTAACTGAACATACAAATTCCCTTGTACTATTTTTGAATCAATGAATCCATCACTAAAAACAAAAATTAAAAAATGTGGTTTGTTAAGAAGGTCTGAAGTTATGGCTGAGGGATTAAAGGCAAGGGAAGAGGCAAAATGTATTCAAGGACCATGAGAGGCTGTGTGGTTTATAGAAAGGTATTGGATTAGGAATCTGGAAAACTTGGGTTTAAATCCCAATTCAGGTCCATATTAGCTGGGTAAACCTGGGAAAGTCATTTGATCCCTTTGTGTCTCGGTTTCTTCATCTGTATAAGGAAGAGGTTGGGCATCATGGCCTCCAAGGTCCCTTCTTGTTCTAAATCTATAACCCTATCACCTTCAGCCAAGAGTTTTGAGGAAGTTATCCCAGAGGAAGCAATGACAAAGTGGTATTTCCACTCTAACATTGAAACTATAACCTTAGAAAACAGAATAGCATAATAGCCACTTTTATTACAAATAATAACTTTAGCAACCATTCTAAAATTCAATTTCATAGAGTGGCCACAAAGTTGAAAGAGGGAAAAATGGCTTAGAGCCAAGCAACTTGGGTTTAAATTTAAGCTCTCTTCCTATTACTAGCCAAGTTATCTTGGCCAAATCCTTCATGGACCTGACTTTTTTCTCCTGCAAAAAAAAGGAGGGCTGGCTTAGATGCTATCTAAGGTCCTTTTCAGTTCTGGATTTCTTTAATTCTAAGATAACAGAAGATCTTACTTGGATGGCTACAGGCAATAACATGGTACCACGCAAAGGGTGATGGATAGGGAATCAGAGGTCCTAAATTCTAATCTTGACTTTGCCATTTACTACCTGTGTGGCCAGGGGCAAGTCAATTAATCTCTCTAGGTCCCAGATTCCTTATCTGTAAAATGAGGGCTTTGTAGTAGGTGACCTCCAGGGTCTCTTCCGGTACTAAAATGATAAAGCTTTTATCCTGTTACTAGAAAAATCACTTAATCTTTGCAGGCTCAGGCAACTCTCTAAAACTGTAAGTTACAGATGAGTTACAAGACTTCTTGGAGAAGAAGAGAGTACTCCACACTGGTGAAGAGTTGGTCCAAACAAAACCAAAAAAAAGGCCATGAGAGAGTTTGACTAAAGTATATAACGTTAAAAAAAAAAAATCTTACCTGCTGGTACTAAACTTAGTCTCTTTCTGTTGCTTGAAAACATAGTATGGCATAGCAGATAAGGAATGAAAAACCAATTATGGCAGGAACTATTGCTGAGGTAGCCAAAGAACTAATGCATCCAAAAATATTGGCCTCTTTAAAGTGGCAATTAGGCTCTTAAAAAAATGTCTGTTGAAGGGGTGGCTAGGTATCACACTGTATAGAGCAGCAAGCCTGGAGATGGGTTCAAATTTGGCCTCAGATACATCTTAGTTGTGTGACCCTGGGCAAGTCACTTAACTCTTATTGCTTAGCCCTTGCCCCTCTTCTGTCTTAGAACTGATACTAAGACAGGAGGTAGGAGTTAAAAAAAAATCTGTTGAATTTATTAAACTGATGAGTGAATTGATTATCACTAAATGTAAATCCCTTTGATCCAGTTATATTGCTAGGCCTGTTCCCCAGAGCTAAAAGAAAGAAGACTCATTTACAAAAATATTTATGTGGGTCTTTTCATGATAGTAAAAAACTGGAAACTAAAGGAGTGACCACTTATTAGCGGATGGATGAATAAATTACTATATATAAACACAATGGAATACTCTGCTATAAGAAATGGATAGTTGCAGAGGAAACTAGGAAGATATCTGTGATGCAGTAAGGAGAAAAGTATTAGAATAATTTATGCCCTATATAATATTATTTTTAAAAAACACAACTCTGAAAGACTTTAGAACTTTGATCAGCCATGAGTCCAGAGGACTGAAGATGAAAAATGCTAGCTTCATGCCAGAGAGGTGATGGACTTAAAATGCAGAACAACATAGACTTTTGGACAAAACTGCAGGTTTGTTATAATGGTTTTATTTTTCCATTTAAAAAATTGGTACTGGTGTTGGGGGAACTGTGAAGTGATCCATCCATTCTGTAGGACAATTTGGAACTATGCCCAAAAAGCTATGAACGTTGCATTCCTTTTGATCCTGTAATACCACTACTGGGTCTGAATCCCAAAGAGATTTAAAAAAAAAAAAAGGAAAGGAAAGGACCTACTTGTACAAAAATATTTATAGCAGCTCTTTTTGTGGTGGCAAAGAATTGGAAATTGAGATGTCTGAACACTGAACAATGGCTAAACAAATTTTGGTATGTGTTGGTGACAGAATACTATTATGCTATAAGAAATGATAGGCAAGAAGATTTCAGAAAAAGCTGGAAAAATCTGCAGGAACTGATGCAGAGCAAAATAAGCAGAACCAGGAGAACATTGTACAATAACAGCAATATTGGATGATGATCAATTGTGAAAAGTTGGCTCCTCTCAGCAATGCAATGATCTGGGACAGTCCTGAAGGACTCATGATGACGGTGAATGCTGTTCACTTTCAGAGAAAGAACTGTTGGAGTGGGATGGATTGGACCAAAGTACTGTCTGACACATCAGTGTATTTATGGTTTTATTTTGAGGGTTTGGGTTATGTATGAGTGTGCTCTTACAACAATAACCCATATGGAAGTATGCTTTGCATGACAATAAAATAAAAATTGGTATTGGGAGGGGGGTTAGAGAGATAATAAGTGCTGGTAGAAAAATAATAGATAGGTAGATAAATGAATAGATAGAGAAAAATGTCAATGCAATGGGTTCTCTGGTGGGTAGAGTACTAAACCTGGCCTCAGACACTTATTAGCTATATGACCCAGGCAAGTCTTTTTTTCTAAACCCTTACTTTCCATCTTAGAAATGATGTTATGTTGTGTATTAGTTCTAAGGCAGAGGAGTGGTAAGGGCTAGGCAATGGGGGTTGCACAGCTGGGAAGTATTTGAGTTCACATTTGAACCCAGGACTTCCTGTCTCTGGGCCTGGTTCTCAATCACAAGTCACCTAGCTCCCTTGACAAGTCATTTTTAATCTCTATCAGCCTCAGTTTCCTCATCTGTAAAATGGAGACAATAGCATCTATCTTCCTAGGTTGTTTTAAGGATAAAATTTGTAAAATCATTTTGCAAACTTTAAAGCACTATATAAATGCTATTATTATTATGATTTACTAGAATTACCTTTCTACAGGAAATTGTGTTTTTATACTTAAAGACATATGAACAAATCCATGTCCCATTATTCCTTACATTTAATTTGTTTCCTTGAAAAATAAATGGTAATCCTTCTTATTTGAAATGTGTTTAATGCACTAGACATTACTAAAAATATACCTTATACACATATCCACTAAATTCCTATTCTGGTGCCTGATTGTGGTATGGAGGTAACTAGGGATTCTCAAAAGTGGTGCCAGTAAAGCACAGGCCCAATTGAGGTAGAAAAGTCTAGAATATGAGCCTTATAATGGATCAGGTCTATGCCAGGGAACCAGCCCGGCTCAAATCTGAGAGGCTCCGAACATTGGCCATTAAATGGTGAATTGATTTTGACCACAGCAATTCACAAAGCAGAGCCATATAGGTAGAGGAAGAACCCAGCATGGTCAAAACTGGCATTTGTAATGGAGCTAAAGGGCCTTCAAGAGCCTAAACTGCACCACAGTGGTAAGCCAATATTGATTAGTCTTTGTTTAGAGTTAGACATTGGTCCTAACGCACCCACAGACAGAGGTATATTACCTATTTCTGCCGATGTCAAAGAGAACACAGTAAAGTATATTTAGAATGAGTATGGGGGCACACTGAGGTAGCTCAGTGATTAGAGGGTCAGACCTGGGGATGGGAGGTCCTGGGTTCAAATCTGAACTCAGACACTTCCTAGCTGTGTGACCCTGGGCAAGTCACTTAACCCCCATTGCCTAGCTCTTACCGCTCTCCTACCTTGGAACCAATACATAGTATTGATTCCAAGACAGAAGGATAAAGGTTTAAAAATAATAAAATAAAATAAAAATGAATATGAGACAAGTCCTCCTTTACTCATGTAAGAGTAAGTTATAGGAAGAGGTAGCTAGGTAGCTCGGTAGATGGGAGGTCCTGGATTCAAATATGGTTTCAGATACTTCCTTGGCTGTGGGACCCTGAGCACAAGTCACTAAATCCCCTTTTCATAGCCCTTACCCCTCTTCTGCCTTGGAACTGATACCTGATATCTACTTTAAGACAGAAAGTAAGAGTTTAAAGAGTAGGTTAATTGCATATTCAAACATCCTAAAATTTAGAAAATCGAATTCTTTTGTGGCAAAAAATCCTCCACTAAATTATATATAGATTTGAGAGTAATCCTATCAGGGTTGGGCTAACGTAACTGCAATAAAGAATTGATTTCAAATACATTAATTTTTTATGCCCAGTAACTTGCCAGGAGAAGTTGATAAGTGGTTAAGATAAAGATAAAAGAGAAAGTGGGCATTAATTAAGGTGAGAAAGGTTATAAAATCCCTGGTATGATAGAAAGAATACTAAGGTTGGAGTCAAGAACTGGGTTCAAATTCTACCTTTGCTATTTTTGTTATTTCTATAACCTTGGTCAACTCATTTAATCTCTCTGGGCTTCGATTTCCTCATCTATAAAATGAGATATTGACCTGGGTAATTTCTAACTTCCTTACCCCCTTAAATGTTTGATCCTAATATCAATTCTAAAAATCATGATAATAGCTAATATTTATATATAGTTCTTGGATATATCAGGCATTATTTATATTAAGGACTTTAAAATGATTATCTTATTCAGTCCTCACAACTCTGGGAGGTTATTATTCCCATTTTACACATGATAAAACTGAGGCAAAAAACGGAGGTGAAATGGCTTGCCCAAGGTCACACAACTATTAAGTATCCTACAAAAATCTGAACTCTCATCTTCCTGACTCTAGACCCAGCACTCCATCCACTGAACTGCCCACCGCATTAGTTCTGAATTTAGGATGAACTGATTAAGGATTTGAGGAACAGCTAAGCTGGAAGGTGCTAAAGCTCTTAGAGGCAAGGCTTTCAGGATCCTATGTTCAGAGCTGGACAGTCATCAAGTTCAATTTTCTCCTTTTGGCCAAGAGCCTACTATGTGCCAAGCACTGTCACAAATGAAGCCAAGCCTTAGATATCTTAAACAGCTTTCCCAAATTCAGATAGGTAGAAAGTGCCAGTCAGAATCTGAATCTAGATCCTCTTAATCTAACTTTCTACTGAAGTGTCAAAATTCATCATATAATTAAAATTGAATACTCAACAGTCCCCTCCAGACGTTGTGGTAGACACAGATATGTGGAAGACACTTGTTTCTCCCTTCAAGGAATTTTACTCTAACTGGGGAGTATAAAAGATAACCTAATTAAGAATTTTAATCAATTTCTATTCATTGTTTTAAGCCTTTTTTGTATCTTCTACATGTAATCCTACTAGACACCCAGTATCATAAAGGTAATTGTAACCACAAATTTAATAAGGATTAATTCCAATTATTAACTGGTGGAATAATTGTGTATGAGAATCAGTCATCAATAATCATATCATGAGTAAAATAATAAGGACAATTCCCTGAAAAGCTCTGGCAAGATATCCTTGCCAAGGGGAGTTGTGCGCATACCTTTAGCATTCTGGAATGTGTCCAGATGCTCCCAAGGTTGGAGATTTATGACATCTCAGCTGCAAAATAATTTTGGCTCTTACCCTAAATAGAACAGGGGAACCACAGCATCTCCCCCATAAGAAGATAAGAAGAAAAACTTTACTTTTTGATATAAAGAGATCTTCTCAAAGGGGAAATTTTGATTTTCCTCTTAAGAAGAAATATTCAACTAACTACCCTCTCCCTTTTTAGGAGGCAGTATAGGCAATCTGACTCTTTTGCATGATGCATATTGTTAAACTGGAAAAAACACAGAACTATTAAATACTCAGAAAAACCACATCTTTAATTGGTAGAGGGATAAACGGTACAATCTTTAGGCCTCCATAGAGTCACACGCTCAAAACCACACAGAGTTGAAGGGCTCCAGCTACTCACCTCTGGGAGAAATCACCAGGCTAGATGAATTTGGGGAACCTATATACCTCTCCGGGACCTGAGGATGGGAGGGTATGGCTGGTTGCTTTACAATGGCTACAAAGAGATGAGGAGTTCTAGAAAGGATTTTCGGGAGAGGCTGATGCTTTACAATGGACACAAAAGGGAAAGATCCAGCAAAGGGCAGGACTACCTTAGAAAGGACTTTGACACAAAGGGAGAAACTACCAGGACAAAAAAACCCCCCAAAACCACCAAACCATACTTAACACCTATTCAATCTGCTAGCTCCACCTAAAACACTTTAAGGTTTATAGTCAGTCTTGAAACTTGTGAAGTGGGGACTCCCTGGGAGAAATCCTCATGTGACAAAGTCAAGCTTGGGGTCTTCAACTTTCAGGCTAGCTAAACTTGGGGTTTTCTTAGATTCCACGCTGACAATATAAACCAATCGTTTCCTCATCTCTGTGTCTTGGGCTTCACTGGGCGTCTCTGATCCTGGCATTAGGATTTACTGATCTAACAATGAATTTCTGTTTGGCTCAGATAATTGCTTCCCGATAGTATTTTTCTTTTATATATGATGTTATAAAAACAAGTAAACAACGAACTATATTAGAGGTTCTTGGTGGTGGGAGGTTTGAGAACTTAGATGAGGGAAAAAAAATCCATTATAGCTTCAATTCCATGTAATTTATTTCCTATGTAATCTTCTGTATTTTATTTTATGTATATTTAAACATCTTGAAATTTATAGGACAGAATGTCTTCTGTGGCAAAGAAATTCTCCCTCACTATATCATATGTGGATTTGAGAATGATCTTGTCAGGCTGGGGCTAATATAACTGCAATAATGATTCTGAGATGGAGGGGTGGGGGTGGTCAGCTAGGTAGTATAGTGGATAGCACACCACATCTGGAGTTGGGGGGGGGAGGGGAATACCTGGATTTAAAATCTGGCCTCAGACACTTCCTAGCTGTGTGATCCTGGCCAAATCTCTTGACCCCAATTGCTGAGCCCCAGCCCTTCTCTTAGAGTTGTTAATAAGACAAAATCAGGGTTAAAAGAAAAAAATGATTCTGAGATGAGGTCTACAGGCTTCACCAGAGTAGCTAAGGGATCCATAAAACAGTGATGACCTTGTTTTATAGAACCCCCAAATTTATCTTGGGAACTTGCCTTCAGGGAAGTCTCAGACTGGCCCTTGTCTTAGACCAGTGGTTCCCAAACTTTTTTGGCCTACCGCCCCCTTTCCAGAAAAAATATTACTTAACCCCCCAGAAATTAATTTTTAAAAATTGTTAATAGCATTTAATAGGAAAGATAAATGCACCTGTGGCCATCACGGCACCCCTGGATCGCTGCAGCACCCACTTTGGGAATCACGGTGTTAGACTGAACAATAAACCTTACGTACCCAAAGATCTCAGCCTAGATAGAATTAGGAGATATAATCAAATCTTTTAAGTACCTTTTTGTATCAGGGACTCTCCCAAGTAGTCCAGCTCCTTCCCTCATCTCCATGTAAGCCAATCAATTGTCCTTTCTTTCCTTTATTCCCCAAAGGGTATATAAGACCCCAAGTTCTTCAATTCATTGGAATAATCCCCTTCAAGGTGCATTTTCCGATTCTCTGTGGTATACTGCGAATGACTCTGTGTTGAAGCCGTCTAGAACATTGTCTCCCTTGTCCTAATTAAAGACTTGTTCTTCCGAACTACTTTGGTGGTTCTGTGTTTTTCAAGGTTGCCAACAGAAAAAATGAAGAATCCCTGCACTGTGTAATAATGACAGAATTTGTAGTACAGAGTAGAGATATTAATGAATGGGCAATTGGGAAAGGCTTCATGGAAGGAAGCAGGGCAGAGGGAGGGTCTTGAAGGAACTACCAAGTGTAAAGTGGGGGCCATTCGAGGTGGGGGCAAGAGTAAGTATAAATGGAGCAGGGGAGGCAAATGGGAAATGGCAAATAGCAAGAGAGAAAGGCTTCAAAAGTCTTCAGTAAAAAGAAGGCATGAGGAAGAGGAGTTGATTGTTGGGCTTTAGTAATACTCAATGGGCTGATGAAACCTCTCTGGTACTGAGCTTGAGGAAGTGTTAGTTACCCCAGGAGGAGAGTAAAAGTGAAAGGGCTGTGGTCTGGGGAGGCTTACGTGAAGGAGAACTTTCTCCTCCCACCCCCATCCCTCACCCCCTAATTCTCTCGAGTAGAAGCAGTAGAAAATGACTCACCAACGGAATATAAAGTTTTGTTTTCAAAAACACAGCCAGATCAAGGATGTGCTCCTGTGGCTTTTTTAGCCCAAACAAATTAAGTCTATAAATGGGTGAGACTGTAGCAGGGCTCGACTAACCTGATTAACATGCAAACACTTCAGGATTACAAAAGATTAATCAGGAGGACTGGTCCTTAGACTTTTTTGCTTTCCCCGTAGCTCAAAGCCCAGAATTTACTCTAGGGTGAGGGGTTTCTACCTTGTCTCCATTCACTAATTTCTTCCACTCTTCCTTCTTCATATCTCCATGCTCCCCTCTTCTTTTTTCCTCTATTCCCTCCAATCTCACACTTTATAGACTAAGAAGGACAGATTCTCCTTGACCTTTCAGGGTGATGACCAACTAACCTGATAAACTCAGTTCCAACATGCTAAATATGTACAAGACTTCCTCAGGTTCCCTTTTCTGCAGCTGGGTTCCATGAAGGACATTAGGCGCCCAAATCTAACATTCACATAGTTTTCTAGTAGAGATGGAGAATCTTCAGAATTTGCCCGGTCATGGTTTACTAATCTCTCTGAGTTTCTCTACTTAACATATTTTAAAATGTATTCCTCAGTATATAAATCTTTTAGGAAATCTAGCAACCTGTGAGCCTATAGCAGTGTTTGTAAACCTATGGCATGAATGCCAGAGCATGCTAGAGGGGATTTGCTCCCCTCCCCTTCTTTACCACACCTGAGTGAGGACATTTCTCACATGACCTGCCCCTCTGCCCAGCAGCCCAATGGGAACTCTTCCTCCCTCCCCTGCCTGGGGTAAGGGTGGGGGCTCACATGCAGCATGAGGGTTACAGTTTGGGTACTTGGTCTCTAAAAGGTTCACCATCACTGGCCTGTAGCATATAGATTCTTTTTTTTTTTTTAATTCTGAACTACTTGTTAAAAATAATAAATTATAAAATGCTTTAGCTAGGTGGCCCAGTAAATAGAATGGCATGCCTATAGTCAGGAAAACTCATCTTCCTGAGTTCAAATGTGACCTTAGACACTTTCTAGCTGTGTGACCCTTAAGTCATTTAATCCCAATTGCCTAATCCTTATAGCTCTTCTGCTTTGGAACTAATACTAAGATAGAATTCCAATACAAAAAAGGTAAGGGTTTAAGAAAGAAACAAAGGGAGAAAGAAATAGGAAAAAAACAAAAGGAAGAAAGAAAGATGGAAGAGAAGGAGGGAGGAAGTAAAAGAGGGAGGAAAAGAAAGAGAAAAGAAAAGAGTGGAAGGAAAAGAAAGAAAGGAAGGAAGGAAGAGAGGGAGGAAAAGAAAGAAGAAGGGGAAGGAAGAAAGAGGGAGGGAGGGAAGAAGAAAGGAAAAGAAAGACAGAGAGAGGGGGAAGGAGGAAGGGAAAGGAAGAAAGGAAAGGGAGAAAAACATTTTATTTAATGTAGGTGAGTTACAAAACTGATGTTTAAAACAAAATGGAATCAGTTATGCTAAATTCAGAAACTATCTTATTAAAGAACTTATTTTTACCACATTATTAGTTATGTCAAATTGACAAACTTATTTCTACTATATTATTGAGGTACAAAAACTTACTCTCACTATATAACCCCATAAAGAATTCCATTTCACATTTAAGGAAACTGAGGCAGAGATCAGACTGTGCCCAGGGGCACATAGCTAATAAGGGTCTGAGGCAGGATTCATGGTCCTCATGTTCAAATCCAGTAGTCCACCCCCTGTACCACTTAGCCACCTTTTTAAAAAGGGGAGTTTTGAGGAGTAAGGCAGCTTTCTACAGAATTAAACTGTCATTGCTTCTGGAATGTATTCCAGTCTGGTGGTTTGACCTCAGCGAGGTTTCAGAAGCTGGCTTGGTATGGCTGAAGTGTGTCTGAGCATGAACTCTGGCTGTTACCATTCAAAAGCACCTGCAAGAGTACACAAGGAAGAGGATGGATTGACTGGCTTCCTTTGTAAGTGAAGGAGAAGGGGAGGGGATTTCAAAGTAGAGGGAACTATGCTTAACTGACTTAAAACAAGTGGGAATCAGATGGATCTTATCTTTTGAGGAAAAGATAACACTTAATTGAACTATGTGACCACCTGAATTTACTAACAGTTTTATGTCACACATGAATAACTAGAGACAATTCTACTAAATTGGACGCAAGACATTTCAGAGCTTGGGTTTGCGGTAAATAAATGATTGCTTTGAACTCTCTGGCTTATTTTGGCCTGGCTCTTCCTGACTCCATTCCTCCCACATCTGTGTGAAGTGATTCATATACTTGCTCCATTGCAGCTATTTAGTAAGTGGCAGAATTTTTTTTTTTTAATTTTTACTTTCTATCTTAGAATCAATACTGTGTATTGGTCCCAAGGCAGCAGAGTGGTAAGGAATTAAGTGACTTGCCCAAGGTCACATGGCTAGGACATGGCTGTGGGCAGATTCAAACCCAGGACCTTCCACCTCTAAACTTGGCTGTCAATCCACTGAGTCACCCAGCTGCCCCCCGGCAAAACTTTTTAGTAAACCAACTGGACCAACCTTGAAAGTCCAAGGAAATTATTTCTTTGCTGAATCTAAAACTATGAAAGGTTCAACAGGGTGACCAATTTGATGATGTTCTTCTCTTTGGCTTACCTGGGTTACTTTTCTTTCTTTTTTTTTTCCTCTTTCTTTTGAGGAATGTATTAAATTTAGGGAAGAATTCAACTATTTATAGACAACCAAAACCCTTAAAATATCTGAGAGCTTAGTTAGGAGAGCACTTATGCCACAAAAGAAAAATAGCAAACAAAGTGAGGAAAATTGGAAGTTTTGCAATTCTGTACCGGAAAGCCAGCAATCCAGAACACAAGCAGAAAATGCTAATGTACCAATCAGCCAATAAAGCAGCATTTATCTAGCTGCTACTATGCTTTGAGCTTGTGCTAGGCACTGGCTTGGGAAGATGGGGATGGAGAGAGATCCAAAGACAAACAGAAATCAGGTTTGTTACCTGTATTCCAATAGACAGACATCGGTTTTTCTTGAAGTGATCTTTCTTTCTTTCTTCTGCAGTGACTGTGGCCGTGGCGGTGGTGGTTGAGGCGGTGGCAGTATTGCTCCCCATGTGTTGACTGGCTGGTCCATGGATCTGGGCATTAGCAGCTTCGATGGCAGCAGTCAGAGCCTTCATACTATCCAAGCTTTCCGTGGAGTTGCTAAGTCCAGACTGACTGATAATATCTCCCCTTTGCCCCTGTCCATCCATGTAGGCATCCTGGGCAGATTCTGTGCTGCTCTGGGCTGTGATAGAAATGAAAGGTTTTGTGGTAGTTCTTGGTGGGACTGGAGGTGGTGTCTTCTTATATGTTGTAATGCAAGATGACACTGGAAGACAGTGAAAACAAGGACAGTATGATTTCTGTTTGGGTTTTGTTTTCTGAATTGGTAGCTAACCATTCATCGGGAGTTAAGGCACATGAAACAAATACACTAAGACACAGAACATTTTTTAACTGATGAAATAATGATAGTCAGTGCAGAGGGGACGGAATCCGAAAATACGGCTATTCTTCCAACTAGACATTAACAAGAATCAACAAATAAAGCTTGAGATTAACCAGGGAATCAAACAGCCCAAGAGATTAATTTTAGGTCTCCAGTTGCCCATCATGTAACCTATGGTATCAACCTTAGATTCTCACCTGGAAGATACCAATCTAATATAAAGTAGGCTACCATCTAGTTATATGGTAAAGTTGTGATGACAGTAGTTTTTGGTGACTGATAAAGAATACTGGGAAAGGAAAGATTAAGACAATAGTGAATGCTTCTCTAGTTCTCCAGCACCGTCCAAATGATGCTCTGTTTCTAATGCTATCATGGACAGAATTATTTTTATAATGGAGAAGATGTTAATAATAGTTAAAATTTATATTGTAAGCTCTTCGTAGACATTATTTCATTTGAACTTCACAAATAAAAGGAAGTTGGGGTGAGTGTACATATTTTTATCCCCATTCTACATATAGATATAGGTAGCAAAGTACAAATATTTTCTTACTTCATTCTCCCAACAACTCTGGGAAGCAGAGATCTGGAAGAAGGGACCTTTGAGGCTAGATATTCAAACATGCTCATTTTACAGAGGAAGAGACTGAGACCAAGAAAGGTTATGAGTTGCCCAAGTAAATAAGCATCAAGGGTGGAATTTGAACCCACTCCTTTCCTGCCTCTATCATTCAAAACTTTGGACCCAGAAAGGCTAAACAATAGGCTCAAAGTTACAAACTTAGTAATGGGAAGAATCAGGACTAGAATCCAAGTCTTTTGACTACAAACCCACTATATCACTATTATACCATTAAAAAATTTTTTTTATTTAATAATTTTTATTTTTTAGAAAAGTTAACATGGTTACATGATTCATGCTCTTGCTTTCCCCCATTATACCATTTTTTGGGTAAGATATAGTTTCCTTTTTCAGATCTTGTGTTAACCAAGTAAATTCTTGATGATCCAAATTTTGCTTTTCTCAGTATGTAGAACTACTGAGAAAGTGGGGTGCAAAGTTTATATATATATATACATATATATATATATACATACATATATATGGTGTAAAAAAGAAGACATCAAAGGCTTGTAGAAAAAGGGTGATTTCGCAACAAAAAAATGAAAAGGAGCAAAAGAAAGAGAAAAAGGAATAGGAGGAATAAAAGGAGGAAACAGAAAAAATGGAAAAAAGAAGGAAAAAAATTGAACATATTTTAGGTATGAAAAAACTGAATTATAGATTTAGATTTGGAAGGATTTTAAGACTATAAATTCAATTTCTTCATTTTAAAAATGAGTAAACTAGTCAAAAAGGCCAACTTGCCCAAGATCACACAGTGAACAAGTGCTAGTGCTGGAATGTTCAAATTAAGGTGCTTTGACTCCACTACCAATGATCTTTCACTATACTTTGCTATATCCTTGATTAGTGGTCATGATTTGTTTGCTGATGTGGAAATTATTGCAGAAAATTTTTTTTGGCAAACTGATGCAAAATATTTATTCCAAATTAGTTATTTTTGATGTAGTAGTTTTTCACCTCATACAGACTCATGTGATAACCATTTTTAAAAATCTGTAAATAATGTTAAGAAAATAATCTTATAATAAATAAAGTAATAGAAGTCAGTGGGATAAATGTAATTTTTCAAAAATAATATTATAATAAAATCTAATATTAATATTTTAAAATAATTTTATAATAATAAAACAAAGTTTTAATAATTTTATAATGATAAAACATTATAATAAGTTATAAGGTTTTGTTTATGATATAAAAATAT
>NC_058130.1:548468653-548588436 GCF_016433145.1 Gracilinanus agilis
CTTCTGCTTTGGAACTAATACTAAGATAGAATTCCAATACAAAAAAGGTAAGGGTTTAAGAAAGAAACAAAGGGAGAAAGAAATAGGAAAAAAACAAAAGGAAGAAAGAAAGATGGAAGAGAAGGAGGGAGGAAGTAAAAGAGGGAGGAAAAGAAAGAGAAAAGAAAAGAGTGGAAGGAAAAGAAAGAAAGGAAGGAAGGAAGAGAGGGAGGAAAAGAAAGAAGAAGGGGAAGGAAGAAAGAGGGAGGGAGGGAAGAAGAAAGGAAAAGAAAGACAGAGAGAGGGGGAAGGAGGAAGGGAAAGGAAGAAAGGAAAGGGAGAAAAACATTTTATTTAATGTAGGTGAGTTACAAAACTGATGTTTAAAACAAAATGGAATCAGTTATGCTAAATTCAGAAACTATCTTATTAAAGAACTTATTTTTACCACATTATTAGTTATGTCAAATTGACAAACTTATTTCTACTATATTATTGAGGTACAAAAACTTACTCTCACTATATAACCCCATAAAGAATTCCATTTCACATTTAAGGAAACTGAGGCAGAGATCAGACTGTGCCCAGGGGCACATAGCTAATAAGGGTCTGAGGCAGGATTCATGGTCCTCATGTTCAAATCCAGTAGTCCACCCCCTGTACCACTTAGCCACCTTTTTAAAAAGGGGAGTTTTGAGGAGTAAGGCAGCTTTCTACAGAATTAAACTGTCATTGCTTCTGGAATGTATTCCAGTCTGGTGGTTTGACCTCAGCGAGGTTTCAGAAGCTGGCTTGGTATGGCTGAAGTGTGTCTGAGCATGAACTCTGGCTGTTACCATTCAAAAGCACCTGCAAGAGTACACAAGGAAGAGGATGGATTGACTGGCTTCCTTTGTAAGTGAAGGAGAAGGGGAGGGGATTTCAAAGTAGAGGGAACTATGCTTAACTGACTTAAAACAAGTGGGAATCAGATGGATCTTATCTTTTGAGGAAAAGATAACACTTAATTGAACTATGTGACCACCTGAATTTACTAACAGTTTTATGTCACACATGAATAACTAGAGACAATTCTACTAAATTGGACGCAAGACATTTCAGAGCTTGGGTTTGCGGTAAATAAATGATTGCTTTGAACTCTCTGGCTTATTTTGGCCTGGCTCTTCCTGACTCCATTCCTCCCACATCTGTGTGAAGTGATTCATATACTTGCTCCATTGCAGCTATTTAGTAAGTGGCAGAATTTTTTTTTTTTAATTTTTACTTTCTATCTTAGAATCAATACTGTGTATTGGTCCCAAGGCAGCAGAGTGGTAAGGAATTAAGTGACTTGCCCAAGGTCACATGGCTAGGACATGGCTGTGGGCAGATTCAAACCCAGGACCTTCCACCTCTAAACTTGGCTGTCAATCCACTGAGTCACCCAGCTGCCCCCCGGCAAAACTTTTTAGTAAACCAACTGGACCAACCTTGAAAGTCCAAGGAAATTATTTCTTTGCTGAATCTAAAACTATGAAAGGTTCAACAGGGTGACCAATTTGATGATGTTCTTCTCTTTGGCTTACCTGGGTTACTTTTCTTTCTTTTTTTTTTCCTCTTTCTTTTGAGGAATGTATTAAATTTAGGGAAGAATTCAACTATTTATAGACAACCAAAACCCTTAAAATATCTGAGAGCTTAGTTAGGAGAGCACTTATGCCACAAAAGAAAAATAGCAAACAAAGTGAGGAAAATTGGAAGTTTTGCAATTCTGTACCGGAAAGCCAGCAATCCAGAACACAAGCAGAAAATGCTAATGTACCAATCAGCCAATAAAGCAGCATTTATCCAGCTGCTACTATGCTTTGAGCTTGTGCTAGGCACTGGCTTGGGAAGATGGGGATGGAGAGAGATCCAAAGACAAACAGAAATCAGGTTTGTTACCTGTATTCCAATAGACAGACATCGGTTTTTCTTGAAGTGATCTTTCTTTCTTTCTTCTGCAGTGACTGTGGCCGTGGCGGTGGTGGTTGAGGCGGTGGCAGTATTGCTCCCCATGTGTTGACTGGCTGGTCCATGGATCTGGGCATTAGCAGCTTCGATGGCAGCAGTCAGAGCCTTCATACTATCCAAGCTTTCCGTGGAGTTGCTAAGTCCAGACTGACTGATAATATCTCCCCTTTGCCCCTGTCCATCCATGTAGGCATCCTGGGCAGATTCTGTGCTGCTCTGGGCTGTGATAGAAATGAAAGGTTTTGTGGTAGTTCTTGGTGGGACTGGAGGTGGTGTCTTCTTATATGTTGTAATGCAAGATGACACTGGAAGACAGTGAAAACAAGGACAGTATGATTTCTGTTTGGGTTTTGTTTTCTGAATTGGTAGCTAACCATTCATCGGGAGTTAAGGCACATGAAACAAATACACTAAGACACAGAACATTTTTTAACTGATGAAATAATGATAGTCAGTGCAGAGGGGACGGAATCCGAAAATACGGCTATTCTTCCAACTAGACATTAACAAGAATCAACAAATAAAGCTTGAGATTAACCAGGGAATCAAACAGCCCAAGAGATTAATTTTAGGTCTCCAGTTGCCCATCATGTAACCTATGGTATCAACCTTAGATTCTCACCTGGAAGATACCAATCTAATATAAAGTAGGCTACCATCTAGTTATATGGTAAAGTTGTGATGACAGTAGTTTTTGGTGACTGATAAAGAATACTGGGAAAGGAAAGATTAAGACAATAGTGAATGCTTCTCTAGTTCTCCAGCACCGTCCAAATGATGCTCTGTTTCTAATGCTATCATGGACAGAATTATTTTTATAATGGAGAAGATGTTAATAATAGTTAAAATTTATATTGTAAGCTCTTCGTAGACATTATTTCATTTGAACTTCACAAATAAAAGGAAGTTGGGGTGAGTGTACATATTTTTATCCCCATTCTACATATAGATATAGGTAGCAAAGTACAAATATTTTCTTACTTCATTCTCCCAACAACTCTGGGAAGCAGAGATCTGGAAGAAGGGACCTTTGAGGCTAGATATTCAAACATGCTCATTTTACAGAGGAAGAGACTGAGACCAAGAAAGGTTATGAGTTGCCCAAGTAAATAAGCATCAAGGGTGGAATTTGAACCCACTCCTTTCCTGCCTCTATCATTCAAAACTTTGGACCCAGAAAGGCTAAACAATAGGCTCAAAGTTACAAACTTAGTAATGGGAAGAATCAGGACTAGAATCCAAGTCTTTTGACTACAAACCCACTATATCACTATTATACCATTAAAAAAATTTTTTTTATTTAATAATTTTTATTTTTTAGAAAAGTTAACATGGTTACATGATTCATGCTCTTGCTTTCCCCCATTATACCATTTTTTGGGTAAGATATAGTTTCCTTTTTCAGATCTTGTGTTAACCAAGTAAATTCTTGATGATCCAAATTTTGCTTTTCTCAGTATGTAGAACTACTGAGAAAGTGGGGTGCAAAGTTTATATATATAATATATATATACATATATATATTATATATACATCTGTATACTACATATATTTTGCTCAACACAGACTTCTTATAATATATACAAACACACTAGAAGGTGTATCTGACACATACTCATATAATAAATTTAGTAGAATTCTATTTTATAAATCAATCATGAGAGTTTGATTTTTGTGATTCAGTTCTCCCAGATCTTGACAACCTTTGGGAAATTTATTAAAGTTAAGTTTTTATACCCCAAGAAGAGCTGAGAGGCAGATCCTTAGACCCTTTTTCCTCAGGTCTATCAGGTATAGCTTAACTATGAGGCCAAATGTAAACAATGGAACTTTCTCCATTCAATCTTAACTACATTAAACAGTTATGAAAGGATCATATTCTACTTGTTTTAAGTTTATAAATATATAATAAAAACAAATTTTAGAAAAATCAAAGATCAAAAACAATTAGCTTCCCAAGCCCATATCTTGCCAGTCAGCAATCAACTATTCCCTTTTTATTGTTCTGTTTGTTTTTCATTCATGTCTGACTCTTCATGATCCCTTTGAGGTTTTCTTGGCAAAGCTACTTGAGTGGTTTGCCATTTCCTTCTCCAGCTCATTTTACAGATGAAGAAATTGAGGCATACAGGGTTATATGATTTGCCCAGAGTCATACAGCTTGTGTCTGAGGTTGGATTTGAACTCAGGAAGAAGAGTCTTCTTGACTTCAGGCTGGGTATTTTATCTACTGCACTTCCTAGATGCCCCAATTATCCCTTTACTTATTTTATTAGCTGCTTGGCTATTTACTTCCTCAACATTATGCAGGAATTCACAAAAACAAGGGTTACCTGTGTCCTATGAGTTTGGGAAAAGAGATGCAATATAATGTAGTCAACTTCCATTTATATGAGGTGGATGTTGTATCAGGTTTTACTGGGCAAATATTGGGTTGTTAAGTTTATTGACAGCCTCTAATTGGTTAACTCAATTACTTGGTCTCTTGGCATCTTTGCTCTTGCCTTTTTCTTTGCTCAGCCTATAGGCAAGTCCTTTGAAAACCCAACAATGAATTATTTTTTGGGCTCCAAAATAGGTGTAGATGTACTTTGGTTGGTACTTTAAGGCACCTCTCCTTGAACTTACTATGTATGACTTTGAAAATATTTAGTTTTTATTTATATAAGTACATAGTGTGTTTGCTACTAGAGTTTAAGCTTCAAGAGGGAAGGTTTTTTTTTTTCTTAGACTCCCAGGGCCAGATATATCATCTTTTGCAAATAGTAGGTGCTTAATAGAAGTTTATTGAACAGTCCCATCTGACCCCACCTAGCTGTTTTGTTTTGTTTTTTTTTTACCCTTATCTTCTGCCTTAGAATCAGAAGAGTGGTAAGGGCTGGGCAATGGGGGTTAAGTGACTTACCCAGGGTCACATAGCTAGGAAGTATCTAAGGTCAAATTTGAACCCAAGACCTCGTCTCTAGGTCTGGCTCTCAACAAAGTGATTTTCTTAAAGGCAGGTCTGCCTTTACTCATTAAAACTCCAGTGGCTACTTATGTTTCTAGGATCAAACATAAACTATTCTGTTGACCGATTGAAGCTCTTTAAAACCTGACCCTTTTTCTTTCTTGTCAATGTTACTTTCTTCCACATATTTTAGGCCATAATGGTTTAATTGCCGCTTCGGCTCATCTGACCTGAATCTCCTTTCACCCTAGTACTGAATCTTTCCCCATACCCGAAATACCTTTCTTTCTCAGCCAGATCTCTAAACTTCTCTGGCTTCCTTTTAGGTTCAGTTCAAACTCTACCGTCTCTAGTGACGGGGATTATGCTAAACCCAGAGAAAAGAAATACAAAGTCCTTGCCCTCAAGGAGATCACCATCTAATGCGGGAGATAATATGCAAATGAGACCTACGGAGTAAATCCTAGAGGTAATCTCTGGGGCAAAGTCAGATGCCAGAAGAATAGAAAAGGCCTCGGGTCCGAGTGAGATTGGTGAAGGCTAGACATTAACCAGGGAAGCCAAGAGGTGGCTAAGGAAAAAAGAGAGATCAGTTCAGAAAAGCTCACTCCCCCCACCTCTGGGCCAGTTGTCAGAGGCAATAAAGCATTTTCTTTGTAGTTTAGAAAGTTTTCCTATTTGTATAGTATAAAGTTTTTCTTATTGGGCTTGGCTGGCCCTTCCGCAGAGGGAAAGAATCCTAGGAGGAGGCTCCTTTCTGGACCCGCCCCCCCCCCCCCCCCAAGCTCCCAGAAAAGGTACTTTTAATAGTTAATGTCCCACCACGGGCGGTGAGGCTGAGGGAATTAGACAGAGAGGAGGTGAGTTGAGAAATGGAGAATGGAGGAAATCCTGTGTTCTTAACAGCCTCCTGCTGCTAGCAGCCAGTATTCTAGACGCTTCCTAAAGCCAGACGAATGCCCCCGTGCCTGGGCATGTCTGCCTTAAGAGATCTATTCAGCTGATACATGCCGAGGAGAGAACCGGAGGGAGAACGCTCCCCTTGCTAATCAAACATAACTTTGTTCTCTGGTAGGTCTAAGGAGGGAAACGTTTGTTTGTTTCACAAGTTGCTTTAACTGTTTTTAAGGAGACGCCCGAGTAACCACCAAAGCTGGGCTTCCCGAGGTAAGGTTACTATGCAAATCCAGGGAGGGGAGGGGAGGGATCAGAGTGCCAGTCATTTAAATAAAGAAATTAAAAAAGCCCGGGGCACTTCATTACTGGAAATGATGCAAGATGCTTCCACTTCGCTGAGAACGTAAAACCTCACAAATCTGGGGCTCTGGGTAGAAGCTGCTCTCAGAACGGAGCCAGCCCCTTTACAAAGGCTGAAACCTACCAAAGCAAAGGACTCTGCGTCTTACCTTTCCCCTCCTCCCTAGCCCCGCCAGGAGCTTGGCAACCAGCAACATGGCAACTCTTAGCTATAACATGACGCGGGTATGAGCATGTGTGTGTGTGTATTTTGAAAGCCGGGCTTTTAAAACACAATGAAACAGACCATCCTTGCTCCCTGCAACCCTGCTCTCTAGAGACCCCTGGTGGTCACGACGGGAGTAGACCGATGGGCTTCAAAGCGCACCCCAACTGGGGGTTTCCACCTTTCTCAGCTGGAGGAAGGAAGGTAAGTCGTCTCGGACTGGGGCGGGGGGCGGAGCGTGAGGGAGGTGGGGATAGGAAGAAGGATGTTGTAAACCCAGGAAGAAGTTTGGGAAATTTGTGCAGAGTGGCTGTTTTAAAACGCTTGTCAACAGTTTTTACCAGACGGTAATAAGAGAATTAGCTTCGCTCGCATATCTTCTTTTGCACGGTGATTCCACCTGGTGGCTCCTGCCGAACGGAATCCGGCTGGACCTAGCATTTTCCATCTTTATCTCTCTTTAAGATTTTGCGATTCAATTTCTTGGGGCCCTGGTTGATTTGCATATTTGCCTTCCAGTTGGTCTGATCTAAGGAATTTTTTAGGTAGGATTTAAAGAACCTGAGGAAGTTGTGAAACCTTCCCCTCCCCCACTTTTACCCGGCTATCTACTGCAGGTGGGGGCCAATACATTCAGATGCTAATGCATGAGCTAGATTGGTAATCCCTCTGTGGTTAACCCTTTTCTCACACAAATTGGGCTCTATTTATTTTTCGATTTACAGCTCTTCTTCCCCCTAGCAAATTTCAACCAAGTCCTGAAATCGAAGTTCCGGACAGTCGATCTGCCAAATATACATCTTATTCAGATCTTTATTTCTATATTAAAAAAAAAACAACAACAACAACTACAAAAAGGGGGCTGCTAGGTAGCTCAGTGGATTAAGAGCCAGGCCTAGAGACGGGAGGTCTTAGGTTCAAATGCGGACTCAGCCACTTCCCATCTGTGTGACCCTGGGCAAGTCACTTGACCCCCATTGCCTACCCTTACCACTCTTCTGCCTAGGAGCCAAGACGGAAGGTAAGGGTTTAAAAAAAAACAAAACAACAAAAAAAAAACTCTTACCTTCTGGCTTGGAATCTATACTGAGTATTGGTTCTAAGATAGAAGAATGGTAAGAGCTAGGCAATGGGAGTCCAATGACTTTCCCAGGGTCACACAGTTAGGAAGTATCTGAGGTAATTTTTGAACCCAGGACCTCCCATCTCAGGATCTGGCTCTCAATTCACCGAGTCACCTAGCTGCCACCATTTCTGTTTATTTAAAGAAGATAAAGTAGTGTTTGTGAACTGACCAGAGTCCTGGGTTAAAGTCTAGGCTTGTTAATGTTGAATTGGAGTATTTTTCAAAAGACTAGAATGGGGGCAACTAGGTGGCTCAATGGTTTGAGAACCAGGCTTAGAAATGGGAGGTCCTGGGTTCAAATATGGCCTCAGATACATCCTAGTTGGGTGACCCTGGACAAGTCACTTAACTCCCATTGCCTGCCCCTTACTGCTCTTTTGCCTTGGAACCAATATTCAGTATTGATTCCAGGAAGGAAGATAAGGGTTTAAAAAAAAGACTATAGTGAAGAGTGGCTTCAAACTCCCTTTCTGACACTAAGCCTATGGGCCAATCAACCTCTAAACTTCAGTTTTACTTCATTTGTAAAAGGAGGAACAAATCTCTAGAGTACTCTCTTACAGACTTGTTAAGGTCAAAGCATGCTTTGCCAACTTTTTTCTCCATCTTTGTTCATGTGGACACAGTTTAGCACAATGTTTCTCTTAACAGGTGCACAGTGTTTATTGAATTGAATGTCAGTTCTCTTTTTTAAAGAAACTAGATTGGATTGTATCTTACATTTAGAAAGTACTTATATTACAGATTAAAATGTTTACAGCTCTGAATAAGAATAGTTTAATAATCAGCTAACAGCAGCATCAATAAAACAGAAGCATGAGGCAAGGATCTAAAAACTTTGCCAATGGGACTCTGGCCAGAGCCCTGAAAAGCTATGACCTTGCCCATCCAATTGGTGTTACTGAATGAGAAAGGTATACATAGTGATGCCATATTTGTGTTTCATCTGTATTCTATCATGTCATCAAAAGAGATAGTATTTGTAAATCACCCAGGACAGTGCTGCACATAGTAGGTATTTATTAAATTCTTGTTCCTTTCCCTTACACTTAGTCCATGGGACCTGGAACTATGGAGATCAGGTGAAACAGATTAAAATGTACTTGGAAATCAGCCCATGTGCTAAAAATAGCATTTTGCTCAAGAAAAAAATGTAATTGGGAAATATTTAACAAAATAAATAAAAAATACAACAAAATATGGTAATATTAATTTGTTTTTCTAAATCAATATGGGGCCTTATGTACAATTTATTGTTGTCAAGTTAATTAGTTGTGTCTGAATTTTTGTGACCCCATTTGTTGTTGTTTTTGGCAAAGAGAGTGGAATGGTTTGCCATTTCCTTCTCTAGTTCATTTGGCAGATGAGGAGATGGAAGCAAACATAAGTAACTTGCCTAGTGTCGCCCAGCTAGTAAGTGTTTTAGGCTGGATTTGAACTTGATTCCTCGTGACTTCTGGGGCCACCTAGCTGCCAATTATGTACAGTTTAGTGATCCTATTTCTGTCTGAGTTTGACGCCATGAATTCCTGAAGAAGGCAGAGGAAGTTTCCTCAGCTTGACATGTATCCCCACTTTCCCTATCCATCATTTCAAGGGGAATCCCTTTTTATATTTAAAAATTCTAAAATCTATGAGGCAAAAAAAGTCTACCTACTAAAATCAGTTATATTACTTCTCTTCTATCAAAGAGTTTCTTCAGCATTCTGTTTTCCCAAATGTGGTCTTGCTAGTGTTCATAATCTTTCATATTTTAATGAGTGGGACAACTTCAATACTGGGTGACTTCAATCTTCATTTTTATGACCCTTCTAACACAGCTTCCAGTTCCCCCATCTCCATCCTATCTTATACATTCATAGGGGAAGGTCATTTCTTAGTCCCCATCATCACCTGAAACTCTTCCAACCTTATGAACTATGAGATCTTCCCTTCCCAGCGCTGATCACAATCTTTCTGCTTTCTTCATTGTCTCACTAGTCCAGAACCAGATTTTTTTGTCCTTACTGCAACATCTGTCTGGTTCCTCAATCCTTCTCTGGTCTTCCATTCTATTATCCCTTTTCTGACTTTGCTTTTTTTCCTTTGCCATCTTGATATCCTGTAGAGATTCTTGATTCTCTTATCCCTTTGTCTTTTAACTGTTTATATATACCCTTTATCTCAGTACATCCCTTCCATTCACCTTTTCTGTGCCTACTTTCTGGTCGACATGCTGATGGAGGAAGTGAGAAGGAGCAGCTAGGTATTGCGGTGGATTGAGTGCCAGACCTGGAGTCAGGAAGATCTTGAGTTCAAATCTAGCCTCAGACACTGTAACCCTGTAAGTAGTCACTTAACCCTGTTTGCCTCAGTTTTTTCCGCTAGAAATCTGGAAATGGCAAACTACTCCAGTATCTTTGCCAAAGATACCCCAAATGGGGTCACAAAGATTTGGGCACAAATGAAATGATTCAACAATAACAAACATTGTAAACCTATCATCTAACCTTAATTAGGCTCTCACCACTGAACTGCATTCCTTTTATTTCTCCTTATTGGAAAGTTCCTCATGGAAGTTATTCCAAATCTTTTCCTGTCTTTTCTAGCATATAACTCCTCCCTCCTCCAGTGGATGATTTTATCTGTCTTCTTTGAGGAGAATGATATAATCTACTGAGAGCTCCCC
The DNA here is from genome assembly GCF_016433145.1 of Gracilinanus agilis. Classification (NCBI taxonomy): domain Eukaryota; kingdom Metazoa; phylum Chordata; class Mammalia; order Didelphimorphia; family Didelphidae; genus Gracilinanus; species Gracilinanus agilis. Next base: position 548,478,831 of record NC_058130.1, read on the forward strand.
AATCTCTTATTAGGGACATAAAAAATTCACCCATTCCTTTCACTTTTGTTTCATTTTCAAAGGATAAAATGGTACTTCTTTCCATGGCCATCAGCAGTTGGTTGCATTTCCTGTCACCTTAGAGACCTTCCCCAATGGAGAATCCTTTTATTTCTTTCTCTAGCGCTCCCTGTTTATTGGCTCCTTCTCCTTTCCCACAGTCTTCCCTATCTTTTTTTTAAATTTTAAACATTTATTAATATTCATTTTTAACATGGTTACATGATTCATGTTCTTACTTTCCCCTTCACCCCCCTCCCCCCTCCCACACATTTCCACTGGTTTTATCATGTGTCCTTGATCAAGACCTATTTCCAAATTGTTGGTAGTTGCATTGGTGTTGTAGTTTCGAGTCTACATCCTCAATTCTTGTCCACCCCAACCTATGTGTTCCAAGTCTTCCCTATCTTTAAAAAACATCAAAACAAAAAGCAACACTTACCTTGGACCTCCTATCCCCTCAAGCTACTACCCTATTGTCTCTTTGGCCAACCTTTCCCAGTTCCAGTGCCCAGAAGACAGCTTCAAACTGTCTTTGACCCTCCAGATTACCAGAGAGAGTTGAGGGAGAAAGTGCTTGTTTTGGGCCTGGACCTAGGGGTGAGGAGTGCAAAAAATGTCCTCAGGCGCTTGGAAGAGGGCAAATGGAGCAGCTCCCCCAGTGGGGGCTCTGCACCAGCTGCCCTATAGTTTTTCCATTTATTTTCTCTTTTGTGGTCTCTTCTAGTCTACTGGCATTCACACCTGTTTGTGCTTTATTCATTCTTTGCCCTGAAAACCCTCTCTCTCAAAGAGATCATCAATACCTCTTTAATTGCAAAATACAAAGCTCTTTCTGTCTTTCTTGACCTTTTTGCATTTGACATTTTTTTTTTAATTTTAAACCCTTAATTTCTGTATATTGACTTATAGGTGGAAGAGTGGTAAGGGTAGGCAATGGGGGTCAAGTGACTTGCCCAGGGTCACACAGCTGGGAAGTGTCTGAGGCCGGATTTGAACCTAGGACCTCCAGTCTCTAGGCATGGCTCTCAATCCACTGAGCTACCCAGCTGCCCCCTGCATTTGACATTTTTGACCTGATTTTAACTCCTTCCTTCTAAGCATTTCTTAATTCTCTACTTTCCTAGTTCCTCAGTCAAACTCTGCTTAACTTCATCTGTAGTATTCTAAGTACAGGCGTCCTGCAAAGTGCTGCTCTGGGCTTCTTCCGTTCTTTTCCCTTACTGATCTCACATGAGTTTCATGATTACTTCTATGGAGATGATACCTAAATTCATCAGTTTCTAATTGGGATATATGGAGCCGTCAGGGAAGTTGTAGCATGCATGTTGGCTACAAGTTGGTAAACCATCTCCACAGATGGCTAAACTAGGTTGAGGGTAAAGGAGAGGCCTCACGATCCTGCCAGAGAGTTAGGGGGATGTCTACTCCAGGCATGTGAAGACTTCCTTTAGCAGAAGGAGCAAATGAAAACAATTTGTTTCAATGGCCATGAAGGCGGATAAAGCCAACACTGCGGAGTGTTTAGAGCTTGGTTAGACATAGAAGACACCAAGGTCATCCACTGCATCCTAAGTCATCACCAGACATCTTGACTTTTGTCATGCCCCTGGACTTCAATGACTCTGGAAGAGGGAGTGAGGCTGACAATTTTGTGCAACTCTACCTTCCTTAAGTACAGTTCATGTACAAGTTAAGGCATCACTCAGTGATACATTGTTTTTTGTTGTTGTTGTTGTTGTTTTTGGAAACAAAAATATAAGAAGTATAAACGAAGGAAGAACAACAAGAAGAGTATTTCAGCAAGACTTTGCTAGTTAGTAACTGTTCCTGGAACTTTGAGTACCATCTGCTGCCTCTTGGGATTCTCTCAGGCTGTTCCCCAACCCCACAATTCACTCCCTCCCCATCTCAATACTGAAATGAATCTGTGATCTCATCACTTTTGACAGTTCCCTCCAAATGATGCCAACTGTAACCCATCTGGGTCTGCCCATCCTGTTCAGCTTTTGTCCATTTTCTCCTAAAATATTCACCACCCGGGATTCACCCAGTGTGTTAGAAGTTTCCCTCAATTTCTTCCAACATTCCAAGGGCTTTCCACCTGTCATCACTCTCTTGCTGTGTCACCAATCCTGTCATAAATTCCTCGATGACATCTTTTACTCTTGTTTGTTATCAGAGTTCATTGTCAGTTATATGTCTAACTATATCTCCGTTCCTCTCTATGTGTAATACTCATCTTTGTTTTTGTTTTTTTTGGAGGCACTGATATATTCCCAATTTGTTACTATATAATTACATTAGTAAAATATCCCCAATTTGATACCATATAATAATACCAGTAAAATGTTAGCATTTTCAACTGTTCTATATTTAAAACTGTTGAAATCATTTTCTTTCAAGGCTCTGCTCAGGTACCAATCTTCCAGGAAAGTTTCCTATCTGCTCCCTCTCTTTTGACTCCACCACTCCCTTATCTTGTATTAGATTTATTTGTGCAAGGAACTATATCCCTCTAAGAAAAATGAAAGTTCCTTGAAGACCAAGAAACTTTTTTTTTTTTTTTTGTCTTTCTGCCCTCTTTGTCTGGCATGCTGCCTTGTTTAATATTTCTTAATAACAGCTTGCTGAAGGAGGAGATCAGGCATAACAAGGAGGGTCAGTGCTTATGCTTCAAGTTTGGGTAGTCCTTTTTTATTTGTTTTAACAGGTTTGATTGCAAGGAGGGTTCACTTTGGTTGGTATAAGGGAACAGAAAAGGAATTGCTTAGTGGGCTGTTTCACCCTTTATAGGATGCCACTGTTCCCAGGTAACTGGTTATAATTTTTGCACACAGAGCTGCTTTTGTTTCTGCATGGGATAGGTGTTTAAGAACAGGAATGAGAAGAGCTGACCTGGAAGGAAAGAACCAGGAACTCAAAATGAAGGAAATCAGAGGTAACAGGTGAAAGGAGATTGCCTTAGGCATGATGTGGGTGGAAATTGGAGAATTTCCTGATAATCTGACTAACTACTGCCTTCTATTTGGTCCTATCCCTCCCACTTGCCCGGGGAAAATGCTAGGAGACAGTTTAGCCTTTGATGTAACTAACCCTATACTCTTTCATTTCTTCTGTCCTCCTTCCCTCTCTCCCTCCTTCTCTCAGTCCTTCCTTTCTTTCATCTTTCCCTCTTTTCTCTTTTCCTTTCCTTCTTTCCTTCCTTTTCTTTCTCCCCTCCTTTCATCCTTCTTTCCTTTCTTTCTTCCCATTTCCTTCCCTGCTTTATGTAGTATTGAAGCTTTGAACTGCCTTTTTTTTTTTTTTTTTTTTTTTAATAATCTGGCCTGGTTTGCTTGGTGGCCCACACTCCTTGGGGCTCAACTTAAAGTTGCCCAATTTAGGGAAGATAATCCAATTAATTGGTTTTCGCCCTACTTGCAGCTCAGAACTCAAGCAAGCTTACCAGCTTCAACTTCCCTAAAACTGTTGATTCATGTGGATTCCCCCCACGTTGCCCTCAATTCTTTCTATGTTGTTTTACCTGGAGATATATCTGTATGTGCTGCTGGCTCTGATTGTCCTTTTCTTGATGTAATTGCTGTTCAATCTTTTTTCTCTCTCCTTAGCTTCTGGCACACCTGCCTCTCCCTTTTCCCTAAGTCTGAGGGTTAGGAACTCCGTGCACTCTGTGACTTCATTACTTCAAGAGAATTGGTTATCACCTAGAAGAAGTGATCTCAAAGCCCCGAGTAAATGAAACGATCAAGAATGAAATCATCTCGCCCAGCCTGACAGCTGGTGACTAAGGGAGAAGGAAGAGAGGTGGTAATGACTACTCAGTAACACCACACTGAAAACAAAGTAGAAATAACAATGCATCAGTCTTTGCCAGGATGTTTAACCAATTGTTTCTGGATGATAGCATGTGATAACATTCATATTGCAGTTCTGAAGGTGATTATGATGACCTAAGTGTAAAGCATTATAGAATATCTAATGGGAATTCAGTCAGGCTGAAGCTAGAACCGAAACTTATTTTAGGCTTCTCAGTAACCTTTGCCCACTGACAAAAGTTTCTGTAAGCTAACGGGCTTTTGGGAAGAGGGCATAGCTCTTGTAAAAGCAGCAGTATGATGTTACATTAGGCAGGTGGGGGAGACCAGACAGGAAGGCTTTTACACAATACAAAGCGAAACCCATAAACTCGGGAAAACAGGATGTCCATGGAGGTAAAGGAAAAAAAAATGAATGCATCTACTATTCATTCCTTCCTGCCTGTTTAAGGCCTAGTGAAATAATTATCAGCACCAAGCATGATGCTCTAGCTACAGAAGACCTTTCATAAACATTTATTGAATTTAATTGTTTGAACTTGGAATGTGGGACTGTACGGGAATACTGCTGTATTTAATTACCCTTTTAATGATTTTCTCTGTTTCCTTTATTAGGATATATAAAAGAGGTGTGTGTGTGTGTGTGTGTGTGTGTGTGTGTGTGTGTGTGTGTGTTTTTAATCTGGGCTAACATATGGAATATTGTTGGCATCTGTGATTTGGTCCAGTGAAAATCCCATGTTGTTCTGGTCCCCAAATAAAAGAATCATAGAATTTTAAAGCTGGATCGATAGGGTCTAGAGCTAGAATCTCATTAGACTGGAGACTCTCAGGTGAGGAATCTCCTCCTCCTGGTGTAAGTTTACACCTTTATACCACTATATAGACTAGGCAGTTTCCCTGACAAGAACATTGACTGATTTGCCAAGTGTCTCATATCCTGTATGAGTCAGGACTTGAACGGAGATCTTCTAAACTCTAGAATCAGCTCTTTATTTACCATAACCAGCTGCCCCTGTATTATAGCTGAAAGGGACTTAAGAAATCAATCCAACTTCTTTGTTTTCAAGAAAGATCAAGGAAGGGTACAGCAAGATGACTGAGTAGATAGAGAGCCAGACCTAGAGACAGGAGGCCACGGGTTCTTATTTGACCTCTGACATTTCCTAGCTGTATGAGACTGCCTAGTCACTTAACCCCCATTGCCTAGCCCTTACCACTCTTTTTGCCTTGGAACAACTGATATTTGGTATCCATTTTAAGATATAAGGTAAGGATTACTTAAAAAAAAAAAACAAAAAGAAAAAAGATTTAGGAAGGAAGGACACAAACATTTATTAAGTGCTTACTTGTGTGCCAGGCATTACAAAGTACTTTACAAATATTATCTAAATTTAATCTCACAAGAACCCTGAGAGATAGGTGTATATTATTATCCCCATATTACAAAGAAGGAAACCGAGGCAGAGAGTGGTTCAATGACTCGCCCAAGTTTACACACAGCTAGCATGTGTCTGAGGTTAGACCTGAGCTCTGGTGTACCTGATCATGCACTGCACTTCCTAGTTGCTGCCTAAGACCATACATTTTATCTGTGGCTCTATCCCTATCTCCTGACTCTTAAGCCCCATTCTCTTTCTAGTTTCCTGGGGCTTCTGTTCCTTGACACTTGATAAGGGGTGTGAGACTAGAGTGATGATTGGTACAGCAAATGTCTGATGCAACATCAGGAAATTATACTGATCTCTAGGACTCCAGATCAAGAAAAGAAATCCAAAGTATTATGATAGGCTACTGAACAATTTAGTATATAGCATGCTAGTGTTGATTGTAATCCTGATTTCTCTAGAAGAATAAAAGCAAACACACTCAATTTGGGATTTTACTATTCTAAAGAAGTTGAAAACCATATCATTTTAGAACTGAAAGGATCTTTCAAGATCTAAGTAGACTAACCATCTCATTTTATGGGTGAAGAAATTGAACCTTAAGTGAATCAGTTGTTCAGGGTCAGAAAGCTACCTGATGGCAGTCAAAATGAGAGCATGGGTCTCCTGACGTCCCATTTCTGTCTTTACTCCCCCTTTCTGTAGTCATTTTGAACCAGCCCTTCTGCTGGGAAGATTACAGTGAAAATCTTCTGGGACAGGGGTTCTTAAGCTGCAGCTGTTGTTTGGTGTTTTAGTCATGTCCAACTAACTTTTTGTGACTCCATTTGGGGTTTTCTTGGCAAAGATACTGGAATGGTTTGCCATTTCCTTCTCTGCCTCATTTTATAGATGAGGAAACTGAGGCCAACAGGGTGAAGTGACTTGCTCTTAGGCTGGATTTGAACTCAGGAAGATAAAGTCTAACTAACCCCAGGCCCTGCACTCTATCCACTTTGTCACCTGATTGTCCCAACTTTGAAGCATGTGGTCTTAAAAACATTTTTTGGATGATACTTCAATGTGATTGATTTCCTTTGTAATCCTGTATATTTTATACATTTAAAAACAATATTCCTAGAAGAAATTGATCCATAAGATTCTTCTCACTGCCAAGAACTAAGGGGTGCTTTGTATACAGACTGATACTTTATGGCACAATGGAATTGTAATAAGACTTCTCTACTAGCAGCAAGGCAGTGATTCAGGACAATCCTGAGGAACTTATAAGAATGCTAACCACATCCAGAGAAAGAACTGTGGGAGTAGAAATGCAGAAGAAAAACATATAGTTGATCATGTGGTTCAGTGGGGATATGATTAGGGTTTTGATGTTAAAAGTTCACTCTGTTGCAAATATGAATAACACGGAAATAGGTTTTGAACAATGATACATGTATAACTCAGTGGAAACACTTGTTAGCTCCAGGAGTGGGGAGGGGGAATCATGAATCATGTAACCATGGAAAAATATTCTAAATTTTAAAAAAATTTAAAAAAAATTAAGGGGTGCTTCTAGGACAAAAAAGAGATTAAGAATTTCTCTTCTAGGCTATAAGTTTGGCTCATCCTTGGCCCACCATAGACAGAGCTATGGTATGCCTTTCTAGCATTCTTATTTAGTCCTATCCAAAGTGCATAGTAGTGGGGGAATAATTAAGCTCTTTATGTCTTTTGAGTCCTTTTTAAAAGGATTCTAGATCAGATTTTAAAAAATCTGATACTTCCTGGTTCTCATAGAAAGAGCTAGTTAGGCCAGGCAGTGAACATTTATTAATCACTTACCATTTGTAAAATGCCCAGCTATTTGCTGGGGATAAAAATAAGATTGAAAAAAAAAAAAAAGACAGCCTTTGCCTTCAAGGAGCTTACATTCTAATAGGGGAAGATCACACACAAATGGGAGCTGAAAAGTTCACTCCCTCTGTGCTTTGTACTTATCTTTTGACTTTCACCCAGAAATTATCCTTATATAGCTCAGCCATTTAGAACTAGGGGTAATAGTGTGTGTTGCTAGCTACTTTTTTAATTTGGGTAATTGTCCACACCTGACTCACTAGAAATAAGTCACAATGTGGAATAGTTGGATATAGCCTTACAAATAAATACTTTAAATGTACAAGTTGACATTTTTCTTCACTTGTTGGGCCCCTGTCCCTGGGGGTACATGGCCTGTGCTACACAGATAGCAAACTAAATAAAGCAAACATTCCTTTCTTTCTCTTAGCCTACCATAAACTGTTACTGCACGTGTGGACCTCTGAGAGGCTGGCTCTACCCAAGGCTTGGGCTAAATGCCAGGATTCATTTAATGTAGCTTAAGGAGGGCTCCTAAAGGTTTATCTGGAAACAACATTCTGCATTCATTAGAGTTATAGACCCATCAGACACATTTTGAACATGGACTTGGAAAAAACTCCTTTAAAAAATAAACAAAACCAGTGTGTTGCATGGAAACATAAGAGAAAATTGGCATTTCCACGCACATAGCTTAAATTAAAAAGAGACAGACATATGAAGATATATGCCCTTTTATCATGAAACAAATACCCCGGTGCAAAAAGAACTTTATCTGTGGTTGCCTGGTGTTGCTTATTTTCTTAAATTCTCAAAAGGAAAGACTATAAAAAGTGAATAATAAATAATAAAAAACTGCAAATGGTAATAAATAGTAAAATCCTAGTGAATAATAACAGTAAAAAACTATATTGTGAGTATTAAATAGTAAAAACTATAAATAGTAAAAAAAACTAGTATTAAATAGTAAAAACTATAGTGAGTAATAAAAACTATAAATAATACTAAATAGTAAAAACTAAATAGTGACAAATAATAAACTATACAGAATAATAAACAGTAAAAAACTAAATTGTGAGTATTAAATAGTAAAAACTATAGTAATTAATAAAAACTATAAATAGTAATAAATAGTAAAAAACTAAATTTTGAGTATTAAATAGTAAAAACTAGAAATAATGAGTAATAAACTATAAATAATACTAAATAGTAAAAACTGAATAGTAACAAATAGTAAAATTATAAAGAATAATAATAAAAACTAAATTGTGAGTTAAATAGTAAAAACTATAAATAGTAATAAAGAATAAAAAACTATGAATAGTAACAAATAGTAAAAAACTAAATAGCATGCAATAAATAGTAACTATAAAGTAATAAATAGTAAAGAATAAATAGTAAAACTAATTTCTGGATTTTAATTTCTTTAAGAACGAACACTTATTAACTGGAAGGTAAGCATATACAATATGCATAACAGGTATACATGTGTTTGTATATGTGTATGTATATATACATGTACACATCAGGTAGCTCAGTGGATAGGGCAGTACACCTGACATTAGGAAGATTCATTTGGAGGGAAGGGACTGCTCAGTGAATAGAGAGCCTGGTCTAGAGATGGGAGGTACAGGGTTCAAATATGACCTCAAGACACTTCCCAGCTGTGTGATCCTGGGCAAGTCACTTAACTCCCAATTGCCTGGCTCTTAGGGCACTTCTGCCTTGGAACTAATAGTATTGATTCTGAAACAGAAGGAAAGGTTTTTTTTTTTTTTTTAAATTTTATAACCAATATTGTGTATTGGTTCTAAGGCAGAAGAGCAGCGAGGGCTAGGCAGTGGGGGGTTAAGTGACTTGTCCAGGGTCACAAAGCTGGGCAGTGTCTGAGGTCAGATTTGTACCTAGGACCTCCCATCTTTAGACCTATCTCTCAGTCCTCTGATCCCCCCAGCTGCCCTCGGGCCTCAGTTTCTCAACTGAAAAGGAAATGGCAAACCCCCAATGGGGCCATGAAGAGTCATGTATGATTAAAAACACAAATGACCAACACAAGCTCTTTGAGGCCAGGGCTCTGGATCCTCACCATCTAGATTAGTCTTATTCGCACACGGTATGGTAAAACTATGAGATGTAACAAAAATTAGCCACCACACAAACCCATATTTATTTTATCTTTATGAAGCTTACGATACATTGAAATCCTAGAAGACCTGGACCGAAACTGTTTGCTGGAGAAGAATGTTTAACTTTGTAACCGGACAACATCTTGCCAGAGAAGCTGTATTTGTTCTTGCGTCCCCTACAGCTCAAAGGCCTTTGGGATAAACAAACACTAGGCGATGTTTGAGAATGTCAAGATTGGAATCCTCCTCCCCTGCCCCGAGAGCACCTAAAGAGCCCGGCTGGTTTCTTTTCCGCTGACGAGAAGAAAAAGAAATTTCCGCGGGGTTCCCAGAACTCCGAGACAGGAATGAGGGGAGAAAACGTGAGCGCCTATTTGGATCGAAGCTATCTGCCGGAGAGGAGTTGGGGTAGAGGTTGACTTAGGAGCATTTAGATGGCTACAGCTCAAAGGTTTCAACCCATTTGCAGTTACTGATAACCTTATCTTTAGGCAGTCTTGTCACCCGCCGGCACCTGGCTGAGAGGTAATAAAACTGTAGCCTTATCGGCTTGGGGAGGAGTTAGCCCTACCTCAGCTCGCTATAATTTTTGTAAACTGAAATTGCCATTCATTTACAAAAAAAAAAAAAGAAAAGGAAAAAATAACATCTACTGGGGGCGGAGGTGGGGGGGGGGAGGAAAAGGCTTCAGGCAGGAAATTGTATCTGCTTTTCTCCTTTGGATTTCAAAAAGCAAACTAGCAAAACCACCTCCCCTTTTCCGGGGAGTGAGAAAAACAACTTGGCTAGTCTCCCCCAGGGTTAACCGGATTGCTGACAGCTCCGGCCCACGTGACGGTCTGGAAAAAGAGGATCAAACCCTCCCGAAAATCCTAGGAGGAATCTTAGGAGCTTCCTTTCTAAATGTAAATGACTGAGTCATTGCTTTGCTAAGAAGGGGAGGAAGTTAGAATCACACCAAATGACTCATTCATTGCTGTTAGCTCTGGGAGCTGGATTAAAAAAAAAAATTTTAGCTTAAGAGCAGCAACAAATCAGCTTTAAATACTGGCACCTTAGGAAATTCCCCTGCTTTGGGATGAATGCCGTCTGCACAAAAGAAGTCCTATTGACATCTCATTTACAATCTCCCCCGGGACACCGACGGGACCGTTTCAATAAACCCAGGCTCTGAAACACCTATTGTTTGGAATCATCATCTAGCCCCGGGGTACCACCACTCCCTATTGTTTTGGAAAGTAAAAGATTTTGACCAGGGAGGATTGGAACTGCGGAACCCTGAATAGAGGAAGAAGAAAACAGCCACCCCCTTTTCCCCCTAAGTCACAACATGCACATGCATACGAATTCATACATATATACATAGCAAAGGTGAAATTTAATGGTATTTCCATTAGGATAAGTGTTGCATAAGGGAAGCCTCCCGCCTGCAGTCACATTTTGGTACTGTAGTGATTTTGAATGATGCCAACCCTGTGCTTTAGGAAAGTAAAGACTGGACCACACGCTTTCCAGAGTTGTACTTCCGACTGTTCCCAGCCTTCCAACAAGGCGACATCACAATTTCAATTAAAAAAAAAAAAAGGCTAGATAGTTCTCTGATTATTTGCCCTGTTTTTTTTTTCTTTAAGGATTTATAGGGTAACTATAATTCTTTCAAAGAAAAAAAATTAAAGCTTATCAACCTTTTAGGCTTTTTCCTCCTTCAAAATTTTCTTTCTGCCACTACCACCATTCCTCATGGATCACTGAATTTACCACCCCCCCTTACACATTTATTATCACTGGAAATCTATTTCCATATTATTCATTTTTGTAATAGACATCTTTTAAAGGCAAGCCCCCAATAGTTCACTGAATTTAAAGCTGGAAGGTAATGTCTGTTCATTTAGGCCCATCTCCCTCATTCTGTGGATGGGAACACTTAAATAGGTGACTGAAAGTCATACAACTAGTCTGGCCAAGCTCATCTTCATTTCTTGACTTCTAATATTCTTTCCATTCTTTTTTCCTTTGTTGAGCAAAGGTAGGTGAGCTTTAAGAACCCAAAGGATTTGTTCTTGGCTTCACAAAGTAAAGACTTTTAAGTGTTCCCCCAAATTTGGGGCATCTGGCTATGATAAAAATTTTCAGTTACTTCACATCTCACATCTTTTTTTCTGCCAAGCCATCTTGAATATTAATTGGGAAGGCAGAGATTTTACCAATGTGTGGACTTATTTTCTGTTCTGATCCACAACATTACGTCCAGTGGATGCTGGACATGTGTTAGGTCTAAGATTATAAAGGCCAAATAAAGTGTTGACTGAGCTGATATTATCTGATGAATCTGGACCTGTCTGTACCAGTCTAATAAACTAATAACTAAAAGGATTGATCTCTTGTGGATAGTCACAAAAGGGAATATTTAAGCATTTAAAAAGGGATAAACTTAAAAGCATTTTTGGAAGGTCAGAAAAGAATTGGGAAAACCCTTTGAGATTTTCTAGTTCAATTCCTTCAGTTTGTAGAGGATGGAATTGAAGCTAGTTCAAGGGCACAAAACTGGTAAGTGGCTAGGCTAAAATTAAAACCCAGTTTACAGGCAAGTGCAGCTAGGTGGCACATGGATAGAATATAGAGCTGGAGTGAGGAAGATTCATCTCCCTGAGTTCAAATATGGCTTCAGAGCTTAGCTATATGATCTTGGGCAAGTCATTTAACCCTGTTTGCCTCAGTTTCATCTGTAAAATGGGTGGAGGGGGCAGCTAGGTGGCTCAGTGGGTAGAGAGCCAGGCATAGAGGATCTATCTTCAGAGTCGTTACTAACACAGAAGGTAAGGGTCTAAAAAAAAAGCTTAAATTGACTTCAGTTCCATAGCCCAAAGAAAATGGTCCTTTCCACTCCTCCCCTAAGCAGCATTATTTATCTATTAATTTGCTAGCTCTCCGTTTTTAAAAGTAGAAAGCTGAAGGATCTCAGCATACCCTGATATCTCCTGCTTTCCATCGTTAAGGGCAGGCCTTTTAGACACAACATTCCATCCCAAGGTATCACTCTTCTATCCCAAAACCATCCCTAGGATTAAAACTCAACCACTGAAAATGTTTTTTGTAGAAGAAAGCATCAGCTCGCCAAGACCAAATTATCTCTCAAGTCTCCCTTCAGCTCTCCCCCACCATTCAGGAATGTTAGTCTTTGACCCTGGACACCAGCAACCACACTAAAAAATACCCTACTCCCAAGGATGGACTTTTTAGTTATTTACTTACTTTATGGAGTTTGGGTTTAGATGACCTGCTCTATAAAGCAGAAAATCAACATAGAGAAGCACAAAAAGCTTCAGGGGAAAAAAAAAAGTTGGGGTACTGAACTGTAAATGAGAAAATTTGCCTTGTTTTCTAGAACAATCTGATTTTTGTTGTTAAAACCCCATATAATCCCTAGTTTGGATTTGTTTTGGTCTTTTTCCTTTCTTGCTGATACTAGGAGGGATTTTTTAATAACAAATGATGTAACAACAACAAAAGCCCATAAGAAACTCCCTCAAATGAAGAAAAATGGGAATTTCTGTCCTATTATTACTTGACTTCCTTGATCTTATCAGTGTTAGAGGAAGACTCTTAAAGTGACACTACAAGCTTAATCAATCCTGTTGTTTAACAAAGAAATCAGCATAATTCAATTTTTTGTCTAACTGGAAAGGTCAAAACAAGGTAAGACTCTTTACCTAGCTCCTTTTTATTTGTCACAACAAAATTCTGATGTTCCAGAAACAATCCAGACAGTCCCTTGAAGTTTGATACTAGAGATTTTGACGAAGTTTGGAAAAGGATACATTCCTGTAAGATGTTTTGGGGACCTGAACACAAAAAATACAACACAAGTACAATGCCTTTTTTTTTAGACTTGTTGGGCCTGTGACTTCACTTCATAGGAACTCCCTCAGGAAACACTCTCTTCCAAAGCAGATTTGTACCAGTTCTGCATCTGATAATTTTATTTTATTTTAATTTAATTTTAATTTTTAATTTTGAATATTTTCCCATAGTTTCATGTTATCTCCCTCTCCCCCAAAACCCCCCACCCCATAGCAGACACACAATTCCACTGGGTTTTATATGTATCATTGTGCAGCTAATAATTTTAGAGATTTGCCTTGGGCCCCGAGCCATTAAGTAGTTCTACCAGTGTCTTATATTTGTCAGAAGAGGGATTTGAACTCATATCTTTCTGGTCACTGAGGCTGGCTCACCACCAATTTTACAATTTTAACTTTCATCAGGCTTTTAAGTATAATTACTCAGAATTTTAAGCTCAAGCTTCAGGTGATGCTCTCATAGGTTTTTCTGTTTACTTTCTACCTGTTCACTGTAACTGGTAAATTGTTCAGGTTAGTCAACAGCATTGTTGCCAGCATTAATCCTTAGCCAAGTTTCTGGTACGTTGTTATTTGGTCATGTCTGGCATTTTATGACTCCATTTGGAATTTTCTTGGCAAAGATACTGGAGTAGGGGCAGCTAGGGGCACAGTGGATCAAGCTCCAGGCCTGGAGTCAGGTTCAAATGTGACCTTAGATACTTAGTTGTGTGACGCTGGGCAAATCACTTAACTCCATTGGACTAACCTTGCCATTCTATCTTAAAGTTGTTACTAAGTCAAAAATATGAGTTAAAAAAAATAAAAACAGATATTGGAATGGTTTGCCATTTCCTTTCCCAGCTCATTTTACAGATAAGGAAACTGAGGTAAACAGAATCACACAGCTAATGTCTCAGGCCAGATTTGAACTTAGGTCTTTTGAACTGCAGCTAGGTGGTGGACAGTGTGCCAATAGAATGCTGGGTCTACAGTGAAGAAGATTCATCTTCCTGAGTTCAAATAAGACCATTGACACCGACTACCTGTGTGATCCTGGGCAAGTCATTTAACCCCATTTGTCCCAATTTCCTCTTTTGAAAATGAGCTGGAGAACAAAATGGCAAACTGCTGTAATATCTCTGCCAAGGAAACCCCAAATAGGCTCACAAAGAGCTGGACACCCTGAACAACAACTTCCTGACTCTAGACTTAGGGCTCTATTCACTGAGCTAGCTAACTGCCTTGTACAAAATATTTAATAAATAATGTTTATTCATTCAAGTGAAATAAAATGTATGCAAAGTGCTTTATAGGTTTCAGAAAGCCTTATGTTAGTGGTAGTTTATTCTGTTCTTCTACACCCCTAATTCCAGAGAGTGTATTTGATTTATGTGCTTTCTCCTTCAGTCCACCCAACTTCCTCAGTTATCAAAAATCAGAACTCTTCTCCTTTCTATCACAGTTGAATATCCACAGTGGTTGGGTTCTCCGCAAATGGTTCCCTTGATCTTTCCCTTATCAGAGTCTAGTATTATATTGTCTTTCCAAAAGGCCTTATTCTTCTCTTCAAGGGCTAAACTTTAAAAGTTATTCTTCATATTCATGTGTGTGCCTGAGATAGAAATAGATGAAATAAACTGTTATCTCAACAAAACATTCCATAGCCTATTGTTTGAGACCTTTCTCCTTACTCCCTCCTTTTTACCCCCACACTAAAAGGTCTGTGGTAGAGCAGAAAGAACAGTTATTTATTGGTTGGTTGTTGTCTTTTGTACTTGAAGAGGACCAAAAAACGATATCACTGACATCTTTTGACTCAAGCATAAATTGTGTTTAAGTGAGGCAGTTACACGAAGTCCTCAGCCTCATTTTCTCTTCCAGTCATCCAGTGGCAAGACAAAAGTCAGGACAATTTTGGCAATGGTCCGGGGTCTAGTAGATGACCTTGGTGTCTTTGATGTCTAACTGACCTCTAAGCACTACACAGTGCCTACTTCAGTAGCCTTCATGGCCTCTGGAACAAGTTGTTCTACTCCCTTTCTGCTGGGAAAGTCTTCACATGCCTGGGGTAGACATCCCTCTTAACTCATGAATGATAATTCAGGAAAGACTAGTACTTCTGGTGTGACCCCTTTTCAGGACTGTTTTCCTTCTTTGGGCACAAGTCAAGATCCTGTGATGACTGGTCCTCTTCAAAAATGGATGAATGACCCCCAGTTCTCACTTGTGACTCCAAGAAGCTGTAACTTGTATAGGGGCCACACTCTGAGAAACTGTGTAGCAGGTGGGATAAACCAGGTTGAGGGTAACTTATAGGCTGCAAACAGATTTATTTATTTTTTACAACCCTTGAATTCTGTCCTAGTAACAACTCTAAGACAAAAGGGCAAGGGCTAGGCAAACAGGGTTAAGTGATCTGCCCAGAGTCACAGCTAGGAAGTGTCTGAAGCCAGATTTGAACCCAGATCCTCCTGACTTCCAAGTCTGGTTCTCTATCCACTCAACCACATGGATGTCCTCCTTAAACTTGTTTATTAATTAAGGCCAAAAAAGAATGATCCCTTCACAGGATTTCCTTCTCCTTTCTTTCCCCCAGTACATTAATTAAATTTTTATAATTAACTGTATTTTACTCTTATTTCGAACTCATTGCATTTTATATCATTTGTGCAAAAACATTTTTAGTGGGTGGAAGAAAAGAGAAAAAATATATTTAAAAAATAGTCATATAATTTAGGAGGAATCATGGAGAGTATAGGACCTAGAGTGAGAAGGGGCTTATAAAATCATCCAGTCCCAACTCCTCTCATTTTATAGATGAGGAAACTGAAGGCCAGAGAAGACATCTGTTGGAGTTAATACAGTTTGAAAGTGGCAGAACCTGAATTTAGACTTCATTCCTTTAACTCAGAATCTAGTATTCATCTCCATAATTAGGGATATAGAAATTAGGTTTTTTGATGGATCTGAGTTTGGCTTGTTTTCAGGAAGAAGCCACAGGAGATAATTATATTAGTTGGTAGCTAGAAGGTGGATAGAGTGGTGGATTTGGAGTCAGGAAGCTCTGAGTTTGAATTCTGCCTCAGATACCTGCTAGCTGTGTAATTCAGAGTAATTCACTTAACCCCTGCCTCAGCTTCCTCATCTCTAAAACTAGAATAGTAATAGCACTTTGTCATGGGATTGTTGAGAGGGTCAAATGAGATAGCATATGTATTCTGCAAACCTTAAAGTACCAGTAATACAGGCAAAGTGTTTTATAAACTTTTAGCACACTTTATAAATGCCGGTGATCAGTAATTTTCATGAGTATAAAAAAATGGAAGGTTATGGCATAATTTTAATAAGTGTCTAGAACTATCAAAGCTGAAAGCTTTGATGCCATTGCTGTTATCACCCCCTGACGCATGGTTTCATTGCTGGCTAGCTGGTACCTGGAATCTTGTTTTCAGGAATAAGATGGAGGTCAGGTCCCAAGTGTGATAGAAGGAAGGCTCAAGGCTCAAGAAGCCTAATATAGCTTCCCAAGTGATATGTTGAGATCTCAAGCCAACAGGTAGATTGGGACACGGGGATAGCTACTGGGGAGGGAGTGCCACAGAGCAGAAAATTAGAAGGATTCAGAGTAAGAACACAAAAATCTGTTAAGACAAGGGTATCTGGGAAACTGAAGAGAGATTGCAAGTCTGAGGGGTTAGGAGAAGAGAAGGGAACACGTAGCTTGGGTGGGGGGGGGAAGGGTTAGCTTGAACCTTTATTCTAAGCTGGGTGTGAGTCCTAGCTCTGTCCTAGATGAAATTATAAAGTCGGGGCAATGTATCTGTCTCATATGCTACCTTATCTCACTCCTTTTAGGTGCTTCGGGCACCAGTGCTCTCTTGACGCTTTCCCTATTTCGGATGGCCATCTGGGTCATAGATTGAAAATCAGAAGAGACCTTACAAATCATCTGCAACAACCTTACTTCACCCTTATTAGAGGAAGTTTGGGGAGTTGGATGGCACAGTGGATAGAGAACTGAGCCTGAAGTCAGAAGATTCATCTTCCTGAGTTCAAAACCTACCTCAGATACTATGTGACCCTGAGGCAGTCACTTAATTCTTTTTTTGCCTCAGTTTCCACATCTGTAAAAAGAGAGGGAGAAGGCAATGGAAAACCACTCATATCTTTGTTGAGAAAACCCCAAATGGAATCATGAAGTCAGATATAAATGACACAAAAGGACAACAGGTGGCTCAGTGGGTAGAACACTAGTTTTGGAGTCAGAAGACCTGAGTATAAATCCAGCCTCCAGCAACTGCTTGCTTCAGGGTCCTTAATTGTAAAAATATCATAATATTATCTCCCTCACAGGGTTTTTGTGAGAATCAAATAAGATATCTGTAAAGCACTTAACGTAGTGCTCAATATTTTTAATAAATAAATGTTTTCCTGTTGGATTAGAAATGCAGGTGAGGAGGCAGCTGGGCTCAGTGGATTGAGAGCCAGGCCTAGAGAGAGGTGATCCTGGGTTCAAATCTTGCCTCAAACACTTCCTAGCTGTGTAACCCTGGGCAAGTCACTTTAGCCCCATTGCCTAGCCCTTACCGCTCTTCTGCCTTGGAACCGATACACAGCATTGATTCCCAGATGGAAGGTGAGGGTTTAAAAAAAAAAAAAAGAAATGCAGGTGAAAACACATGATTTATCACTTGTTTATTTAAATATGTGTCTTGGGGTTTTGGTTCTATATGGTTATTTGTTTACAAAAGTGAATAATATGGAAATTTGTTTTGCATGATACTACATGTATGACCCAGATTGAATTGCTTGCCAGTTCTGGAAGAAGGGAGGGAGACAATATGGATCCTCTGACTTTGGAAAACTTATGTGTAAATTTGTTATTAAAATTTTTTTAAATGCTTATTCTCTTTTCATCCCCATCCCCATTTTATAGATGAGGAAACTGAGTAACTTGACTGAGATCAGGTAGGATGTAAGTAAAAGAGTGGAGGGAAAACTCCCCAGGCTTCCTCCTTGTTCTCCTCTTGCCTTCATCACAATTTATATTTTCTATGCCCCATTTTAGGGAGGTAGGTGGCCACTTATTCTACAGAAGTCCCTGAGTAGAAAGCTTGCTTATGTCAGTTTGGGGACGTGGAGGAAAGTTTAAAACCTTTGGAGCTCGCTAGTTGGAGAAGAGTCATAATCATAACAATTATATTTCACCTTGTCCTGCTGATAAAGGACTTTGAGGAGAGTTGAGGCCATGAATCAAGAATAAGATAAGGCCTGTTGGCTGTTTCAACTTGTGGGCTGTTTGCCTTCCCTATCAGTGCCATGCCATGGGAATGAAATCATTGTCTAGCAGACAGCCCATTTGTTGAGCATCAAAAACAAACGCTCTCTTCTTTTATATTTCCTCTGTGTCAAAGGTGTGTGTTGACTTTGTGGAATTACCAGGACTAGCTGTAAATTAGGAATTACACGAAAAACCCTCTGTCTTCTCCTTCCACCTGGTCTGTCCATTCAGGGTGATCCCCAATGTACTGTTCATGTCATCACGGAACGAGATTTTAAGTGACTCCCATAGGCTGGGCACTGTGCAAAGTGATGGGGGATACAAAGACAAAAATAACATGATTCTTCCCCTGGAGAAGCCTACAGCCTACTCAGAAGATGCAAGAAGTTTCCTTGGTAATAATGCTTTGTAATACCTCTCTGTTCTTATAGTAAGACATAATAATTCATTTATATAGCATTTTTTTTTTTACCCTTGTACTTCGGTGTATTGTCTCATAGGTGGAAGATTGGTAAGGGTGGGCAATGGGGGTCAAGTGACTTGCCTAGGGTCACACAGCTGGGAGGTGGCTGAGGCCGGGTTTGAACCTAGGACCTCCTGTCTCTAGGCCTGACTCTCACTCCACTGAGCTACCCAGCTGTCCCATTTATATAGCATTTTGACAATTATAAGCCGTATTTCCCAGAAGAGGCAACACAAGCACAGAGAAGTGACTTGCCCAAGGACAAATAATAGGTTGGCCAAATTGGGACTTGAAACCAGACTTCTTTGAATTTAGCTCTTATTGCTTATTTGTGGGCAAAATCCATTTAATCTTATCCATCCCTTTCTTTCCCTCTCAATCTCAAGACAGAGGAAAAAAGCATTTATATGGTACGACTTCTGTGCAACTTCTATTAAATGTAATGGTTTGAATATGTACGTGTATGTATGTGTGTGTGTGTATTTTATAGGTGAGGAAACTGAGGCCCAGGGAATTTCACTAAAATTGACTGAAATGGCATAGCACATAAGTAAGAGTGGAGCAAAAACCCGTAGGTCTCCTCTTTTTTCCCCTTCTCCCTTTCATCATAATCTATGTCCCATTAAAAAATTTTTTTTTAATTTATATTTTTTCCATGATGACACGTAGTTGACAAGCAATTCCACCGGGTTATACATGTATTATCTATGTCCCATTGTTTTAGGGAGATAGGTAGCCACTTATTCCACAGAAAACCTTGAGTATATAGTTATATATATATACACAAAATGTTCTGCAATATAATAAGTAAATAAATGAATGAATGATTTTGATCTTCACCTTTTGTCTTAGAATGGGTCCTAAATATCCATTCCAAGGCAGAAGAGAGCAGTAAAGGCTAGGTAAAAAGGGTTAAGTGACTTGCCCAGGGTCATACAGTTAGAAGTATCTAAGTACACTCTATCCACTGCACTACCTAACTTATCTTGTCAGGGAAAACATGAGAGAAAAATGCTTAAATCCATGAGCTCTCCAGTGGAGTGCTCTATTGGAGGAATGACTCTTTGATGTCTTGGCTTTTAAAGCTTGGATGCAAATTGTCCACTCTCTTGAATGGGGTGGTGCTGGTGGAGAGGTGGGTGATGACACCCCTTCCCCACTCCCACCTTTATGCTGAAAGGAAGAGCAAGGCCAGGTATCTAGTGTTCACCAGTCTCTCGGGGTGTCTGGGGGAGTGTCAGTTCACTCAATAACAAGGCAACCGATAAGGGATGTTAGGGACACAGGGTCAGGAAAAAACCCCAAATTGGGAGTAAGCCCTGTGCTGGAGGAGACTCTAGGATGGGGTTCCTGGGTGGTGATAATGGGGTTCAGGGAGGGGGACTGTGAAGCCCTGGCTCCTGGTTCTGGCCCACTGGTCCTGATGCAAGTCTAAGGCAGTAAGAAGTGCCAGAGCAAAGTTAGCTGCTGTGATTCATCTTGGGGAGTTTGCCTCTGGTTGATAAATCAAGACAGAGAAAACTGCTTTGGCTATTTTCATGACTCTGGGCAATTCTCTTTACTTTTTGGGGCCCTAAACCCTTTCCTCTTCCCACCTTTTCTCTTACTGCAGAGGGTACCACCATTTTTCTAGTCACTCAGTTTTCCAGTCTGCCCTCCTCACTCTCGCTCCCCTTACATAGCCGGTCGTTTCCAAATCTAATCATTCTCCCCTTCAAAATGTCTCTCCTATTTATCTTTTCTCCCCCTTTACAAAGCTATCACCCTGGTCCAGACTCTCATCACTTTATGCCTAGACTAGTATAATAGCTTGCTAGGTGGCTTCCCTGCCTCGAGTCCTTCCCCTGTCCAAACTATCCTCTATTCAACTGCCAAGGTGATTTTTAGCAATTATAGGCATGATGGTATTATACCTCCCTTCTCCCCTCTTTTACCTTCACTTCGGGATCAAATACAAAGTTCTCTGTCATTTCAAGCTCTTTGTAACCTGGCTCCTTTCTACCTTTTCAGTCTTCTTATTTCCACACATTCGCTATTATAGTGACAACAGCCTATTGAGGTTTTTTTTTTTTTTTTTTTTTTTTTTTATATAGGATGTTCTCATTTTTTGATTCTGGGCAATTTGCGCTGGCTGTCACCAATACCTGGAATGCTTTGCCCCCTCGCCTCTACCTCTCAGTTTCCCTGGCCTCCTTGGCTCAGATTCTACCTTCTGTAGGAGGTCTTTACTGCCCCTCAATTGCTGATGCCTCCTCTGTTCAGATTACCTTTATTTTTTCTGTATATATCTCATATTTCATTTTTTACATACTGTATCATCTCTTCCCATTCGAATATTAGAATGCCCTTCTTGAGGGCAGGGACTAGTTTGTACCTTTCATCATATCTTCAATCCTTAGTATTGTTCAACCTTTGTTTTTCAAAAAGATGAATGATACCATAAGAGTGACATTTAAGTGAGGCAGAGTTGTTGGCTTCTCTCTCTCTCCCAGAATCAACAAAGTCCATTGGTAAGGCAAAAATCAAGAGAGCTGGCGATGGTCCAGGATGGCACCTTCCATGTCTGACCAAGCTCTAAGCCCTTCATAGCACCTGTTTCAGCTGCCTTCATGGCCATTAGAACAAATTGTTGTTTGTCATCAGCCCATTCCACCAGAGGATAGCTTGACGTGCTTAAGGTAGAAATCCCCCCAACTCACTGGCTGGTTTGAGTCCTATTGGTTACCTTCAACCTGGTTTAGTCCATCTACCAAGACAGTTTTCCTGGGGTATGGCCAATGAGAGATGCTACAGTTGCTTGGAGCCACAGGTGAGAGCTGGATGAGAGGTGGACACCTAAGGTGAATGAATAGTCCTAAAAACGGCTCAGCAAACCTTCACACCAGAGGCTGTTGGTCAAGAAGCATTTATTAATTGATGGGCCCTGTGCTAAGCAAATTCAAAAAAGAGGCAAAAGACAGTTTCTGCTCTCAAGGAGCTCACAGTCCAATGGGATTGATGACAATCAAATGAAGAAAAGCTACATATTTGATATAAGCAGGAAATAAATAAGTGAGGGAAGGCACTAACCCAGACAGGTTGGGAAAGGTCTCCTGTGGAAGATGAGATTTTAGTTAGACTTGAAGGAAGCCAGAGAAAGCAAGAGGGAAAGATGAGGGAGGAGAGGCATTCCAGGTATGGGGAGAGAAGATGCCAGGAGACGAGAGATGGAAGGCAAAGCTGTCCAGTGTACCAGACTGTCTCTCAGAGTATATGGAACACAATTAACCTTTTCCTAACTGCAGATCATCATCACAAACATCAGTTATTAAACTCTGCTATAGCTATCACTATCACTTTAGGTAAAGAGGACAAAAGGTTGCAATTTCACCAGAATAATGACAGCTGCTTTTTACATAGTTTACAAAGGATTTTATATACTTTAAACCCTAATACTAATCCTTAGTATTTTTAGGTTCTAAGGTGGTTAGGCAATGGAGGCTAAGTGACTTGCCCAGGGTCACACAGCTAGGAAGTGTCTGAGGCCAGAGTTGAGCCCTGGACCTCCCAGCTTTAGACCTGGCTCTCAATCCACTGAGCCACCTAGCTGCCCCCTTCAGAGAGTTGTTATGAGGAAAACACTTTGTAGACCTCAAAGTACTAATTAGCGATTATACTATCACCACTATTCTTCTCTATGCTAAGAACTACTGCCTTCTCCTACTTTTCCACTTGGATCTCCTCTCCCCTTCTGTAGCAAATGAAAAGAAGAAAGATTAAGTCTGGTTTCCCCTTTCTTTACATCTTGCAAATACTTAAACAGTTTTCCTTGGTGAAGGCACTGCTGTGGGTAAAAGAATCCCCATGGTAGTTTTGAGGGAATAGAATGAAAAACTTGGAAAATTCCCACTATCTCCTTTACCTAATTATGAACAAGAGCAGCAAAACTGAGGTAAAGGTGATAGATGACATCTCTTGGGACCAGATTTCCCTGCAGGAAGCTCTAGGTGAGCTCTAGGAGATAATACCTAGTTATCTGCAGAAGAACAAATGAAACAGGTTGGGTCACAGAGCCAACATTTAGCTGCTGCTGTAGTGCACAGAGTCCAGATGGTCTGGGCAAAGGGCACCTTTCATCATGGCAGCATAATAGGAGTTTTCAGCTTCTCTAAGACTGTTGGAACATCTTTATGTAAAGAATAAGGGGTACCGGGGCAGCTAGGTGGCTCAGTCTGGGGGTCCTGGACACCTCTCAGTTGTGTGACCCTGGGTGAGTCACTTAACCTCTGTTACCTAACCCTTACGGCTCTTCTGCCTTAGAACTGATCCTTGGTATTGATTCTAAGACTGAAGGGAAGAGCTGAAAAAAAGAAAAAGGAATAAAGAGTACCTCTGGGTCCTTTAACCCTCGTACTGTGGTAAGGAAAGAATATGCTTTAATCTCCTCATTTCAGCCATGGCCCTGGTTGTAACAGGCCTGGCCTTCCTTCAGTGCCAAAGGCCTCTCAACTCAACATGTGAGGCGATGAGACAAAAAAAGCTTTTTTTCCCATGTCTTCTAGCACTCAGACTATTATCTGTCCCCTCTGGAACTGACTGATTAGAAATGTGGGCATCTGAACAAACGCAATGGGCCTGACTTCAGGGCCATCCTAGCTTGGATCTGATTGGCCATTGCTGAAAAGCTCTTAGCACAAACTGTGTGGGGATCTGGCCTGCCAACAGCATCCCCGCCTGGGGTTCTTCATGGTACAGTTCTCAGGGAAGGGAAGGTCCATGCAACAAAATCAGTTTCTGTTTCTTTGGGGCAGAGCCAATGGAACTTTTCACAGCCACAGGGGTGTTGAGCCCTAGTGTTCTGGCCCCGTTCCAGTCTGGGTAATTACATTCTCCCTTACCACCTTCTGACTGCTTCTCTTGGATCCAGTATTTTTCCCCATTTGCCATTATGTCATATTGCCCTGGCACTCTAGACAGTCCAGCCCACCTCGAGGTGGACTTGAGCTGCACCTGGAACCTTCTGCATGAGTGACAGATTTTGAGACAGTTTTAACCAAATGCCAGGGCTTGGAGTGAAGTGACCAGTTTCCCTAAGTCTGAACTACTCCACCTCTTTCCCAAACATTGACTAAACCCAGGCTGACAAAAACTGTGTCACACAGCGAAGTCATCGAATGACTTAGGCATGGAAATCGGGTTAAGAGAGGCCACGAGGGTGTTTGTGCCACAGTGTGCGTGTATGCATGACTATCCCGTAACTAAGAGGCATTATTCCAACTGGCACTGGGAGGCTACAGGCTCCTTCCTCCTCAGTTACCACATGATGGAATAAAAGCATTCCAGGAAATCAAAAAAGCTGGGTAAGTCTTTGGAATTTCAAAGTAAACAGCTTGGCATGTCTGGCCATTTCAGTTTCTGCAGCGTCATTTTCTCTCAGCAGAAAGTCTTTTCCTAAGCAGCCAAATAACCCAAGTGAGATCAGTTCTAGGCTTCTATCCCTAGAAGGCAAAAGGCTTGTTCCCCCTATTTCCCATCTCTAAGGAAAGGAAGATGTTACAGAATTCAAGAACCCCCCAAAAGCTGAGGTGTAAAGAGAGAAGGAAGGAAGGAACTTAAAGTTTAAAAAAAAAAATTGATATCAAGGGGGTCAGCTAGGTCAGTGAATAGAAAGCCAGGTCTGGGGAAGGGAAGTCCTGGGTTCAAATGTGATCTCAGATACTTCCTAGCTGTGGAAACCTGGGATTTGGCAAAGTTTATCAGGATGGTACTAAATGACGAATTCACCATGAAAACAACCAGCATGAACTCAAACATATATCTGCAGTTAGGAAAAGGTTAATTGTGTTCCATATACTGGAGAGCAGGTCTTGGAGCCCAGATGACTTGGGTTTAATTCTACACATATTGGTTGTGTGACCCTAAGCAAGTCACTTAATCTCTTAGTGTTTGAGGTGATTTTCTTAAATTTGAAGTCACAAAGCAGCTGCCAGTTGGCATTGGTAGAGGAATTTTTTTTTAACAGGTAGTTCCCTAGAGCCAGCTAGGTAACTCAGTGGATAGAGAGCCAGGCCTGGAGTTAGGAGGTGCTGGGTTCAAATTTGGGCTTAGACATTTCCTAACTGTGTGACTCTGGGCAAGTCATTTAACTCCATTTGCCTAGCCCTTACCTTTCTTCTGTCTTGGAATAGATATCATTCTAAGACAGAAGATAAAGGTTTAAAAAACAAATGAAAAAACCTGATAACTCTCTCTAACAATGACATCAGGAGTCTGGTCCAAAAACAAAAAAGTCTCCCTCAAATCCAAAATCGCACCCCCCAAAAAGCCTCTAGGGTGACCCTGAGCAAGATACTCACACTTCATTAGCCTTAGGGTTCTCATCTATAAAATGAGAATATTGTAGTGCTTATACTTCATAGGGTTTTCCTTTTTTTAAATCTTCCTTCTCTCTTAAGATAGAAGCGTGGCAAGGGCTAGGCAATCAGGATTAAGTGACTTGCCCAGGGTCACACAGCCAAGAAGTGTCTGAGGTCAAATTTGAACCCAGGTCTTCCTGACTTCAGGCCTGGTGCTCTATCCTCTGTGCCACCTAGCTGCTTGCCCTCATAGAGTTTTGTAAGTAAGGGAACAAACATTTATTAAGTACCTACTATGTGTCAGGTACTTTGCTAAGTGCTTTTCAAATAATATCTCAATTGATCCTTGTACTTGACAAATCACTTCTGTAACATGATGGATCCATGCCCAAACTGGTTATAAAAATGAACATACTGTTCAGGTGGAAGCCCACCAGAGCAGCCTGGACCTCACCCAGAGAAGCCAAGGAAGCTATAGAGGGTTGTACTAACTGCTAATTCTTTAGGATGATTTCCTTGGGGTACAAACAGCCAAATCTTGACAAATGGATTATGTACACTCACTTCCACAGAGCCAGAATATATATCTTAACACTAATAGATTACTATACAGAATGTGAGGTGGTCATAACTGTTGCTCAATCTAACACTAAGGTTGTCATCTCAATCCTTGTCAAGAACATCTGATGTTCCTTGAACAAGCTTTTCCATCTCTAGAACTGCAGAACATAATGATGAATGAAGGAATACTTTTTCATTAATTCATCTCCTTTCTCTCTGACTACACAGGCTATCCCCCATTCCTGTGTGAAGTACAGTCTCTTTAAAGTCCTTTATATATGGAGTTTAATTTATTGATGAAAAACAAAAAAAATTTCTGTTTAAAGCAAAATAATTAGATCATTAGACAATATAAACTCTTGCTGCTATTTTACATAAACATTATGATAATTAAAAAATTAGGAAAAAAACCCTTTTTAAAAAATGAAAACAAATGCCAATATGTATATGAAGATATGAAGCTGACAAAAGAAGACATTCTGAGCTGTTCTGGACAGAAAATCTGTGGTGTAAAATAAAAACTCAAATCCTCTTGTGAAAAATGTAGACTTAGGCTTTGTTCCTATGGTAACAAGTTGATTTTCTTTTTAAACCCTTACCTTCCATCTTAGAATCTATACTGTGTTTTGGTTCCAAGGCAGAAGAGTGGCAAGGCCTTCGCAATGGGGGTTAAGTGACTTGCCTACGGTCATACAGCTGGGAAGTATCTGAGTCCAGATTTTTTTTTAAACCCTTAACTTCTGTGTATTGGCTCCTAGGTGGAAGAGCGGTAAGGGTGGGCAATGGGGGTCAAGTGACTTGCCCAGGGTCACACAGCTGGGAAGTGTCTGAGGCCAGATTTGAACCCAGGACCTCCCATCTCTAGGCCTAACTCTCAATCCACTGAGCTACCCCGTTACCCCCAGAACAAGTTGATGCTCTAAAGAGGCAGAGAAAGATCTTTTATTTTATGAAAACTGAAGAAATATGAATGTAAAGAAACATAGTTTCAAGGAAATCAAAGAGATGCTGAACCAGAATAACACCTTCTGAACTTGAAGGGATGATGCAGCTCATTTATGCACAACTATTTTATTATATTACTAGGTAAGGTGTAAGAATAAACAGAGCCAGTACCCAAATGTTATGATAGAGGGGAGGTAGAGAGAGTCTATGAGGGCTTCCCGAGGCCTGGATTTGAGCTGAGATGTTCTCCTCCTCCCTCTCTCAGCCCTCTGCTGGAACTCCTTCCTTCTTCTTCTTCCTCTGGAGTATCACCCAGAATTCCCTCTGGTCTCAACTGTCCCCAACTGTCCCCAACGGCCTTCTTCTGGCTCTTTTTGCCTCATCTCCCATCCTTACAAAGGTAAAATTTTAAGAAGAGAAATCATGAACATTTGGAGATTAAATTAGATATATGTTTAGAAAGGCTATTAATTTGTTAGGGAAAATTTGGGAAGTTTTAAATAAGAAGCGAGTCATTGAGAGTTTCTCACTTAAGCCCTTGAAATAGATAGGATCTGACCTATGCATACTTATTGACCCAGCAATTCTACTACTGACTCCACATCTTTGAGAGATCAGAGATAAGGGGAAAGGACCTACCTGTACCAAAATATTTTTAGCAGCTCTCTTTGTAGTGGCAAAGAATTGGAAACTGAGGGATTGTCCATCATTTAGGGAATGGATGAACAAGCTGTGACATTGGGTTGTAATGGAATACTACTGTGCCATATGAAATGATGAAGAAGATGAGTTCAGAAAAACCGGGAAGACTTCTATGAATTGATGCAAAGTGAAGTGAGCAGAACAAGTGAACAATAGAGTATCTGAAATATTATATGATGATCAAGCATTATCAGCAAAGCAAATTCCTAAGATATCCACCAGGGACACATAATGAAAAATATTATCCACAGCCAAAGAAGGAACTGTTAGGGTGATTGCAGATTAAAGCATGCCATCTTCCATTTTATTTTCTTCATGAGTTTTTTTTTTATTGTATGTGTGATATGTGTCATCTATCATGACATGAGCAATATGGAAATATGTATTACATGAAAGCATTGGTTTAACCTAGCTCAGATTATTTACAATTATGAGGATGGGGATAGAAGGGTGGGTCAGGTAGGGGGACAGGTGAGGGAGAAAATCTGAATCCTAAAATATCAGAAAACAGTTGTCAATTGTTTCTATATGGAACTGAAAAAATAAATTTTAAAAAGAAAGAAATAAAAATAAGTGGATGAATAAGTTAAAAAAAAAAGAAATAGATAGGACCTCTGAATAAAAACTATCTATAGTAGATAAAGCCCTGGTTTGGAATCAGGAAGACCTGAATTCAGATCTGGCCTCAAATACTTACTAGCTGTTGTGTCACTCTAAGTCATTTAACCCTGATTACTTCAGTTTCCTCATCTGTAAAATAAGCTGGAGAAGGAAATGACAAATGACTCTAATATCTTTGCTAAGACAACCCCAAGGGGGTCATGAAAATTGGATACGACTGAAACTATTGGATAATAAAAAATAAAACAGAGAAAACCTGACATAGGGACCTGAAAAGAATTGTAGAGCTGGTGGTGGGGTTAGGACTAGGGTGACCTGGAAAGATGCATTGTCAAAGCTATTAGGAGCAGTCAACCTACAGAGGACTTCCGCGGAGTTATTCTTGGTGGTGGGAAAGAGAAATGACTTCACTGGCCAAGAATATCAGTGACACCTATTGTTCTCTAGCTCTAGATTTAGAGAGGGGTAAAGCATTCCTTTCATGAGGACCCATTTCTCTCTGCTGTCACCTGTAGCAAAGAAGAAAAACCAGAGGAGATTTTTGTATTTATTTCAGTGTGCTGGGGTTAAAGAGTCAACTTGAGCCGTGTGGTTATGAGCTCCATGATGACTGGACAATCAGCATCTGGGTAAGTGAATTATTGGCAGTGGATCCTGTACAGCTTCTACATAGCCAGCTGGATGAGTTTTGTAGTTCTCTGCCTTATTAAAGGACTGCTATTCATATTAAATGGTAACACTTTCTAAATGTCCTTTTAAGGCTGATAGTAAATTTTACAGATTTGTAAATATTATGCTGGAGCAGACAAGCGGAGAATTTGGCCAGCTGAAGAGTGAAGGCCAATAGTCCAAAAATGAGCAGAGAAGCAGTTTTCTGTGGTGTAGATGTCTGTGAATGGGCTGATGACATCCAAACCTGCAGACCAGAATTGTGAGTTACCCTAAGCACATGGGTTTTCCTCTCTTCTATGGTTCCCTGCCAGATTCCTGAAAGTCTGTGCATAGTCTTCATTACAGATATTATGGGTGTTGCTGGGAAAGCATAATCCAAATTTGGATGTTTATTGTGTGTATTTACCATTTATGCATTGACTTCATGTT
The DNA here is from genome assembly GCF_016433145.1 of Gracilinanus agilis. Taxonomy (NCBI): domain Eukaryota; kingdom Metazoa; phylum Chordata; class Mammalia; order Didelphimorphia; family Didelphidae; genus Gracilinanus; species Gracilinanus agilis. The sequence continues at coordinate 548,507,889 of NC_058130.1, forward strand.
GTTCCTATTTCTTTTGCCTTATTGTAAGTAAATGGTTATGTTCAAGATGTAAAAATGTCATTATTTTGATTGGCTTTTTATGTAACAAATGGCTGATTATGAGAATAAGAGACGAACCAATGGGGGCTCAGTAGATAGAGTGGTGAGTAGGAGTATCTTTTCCTTTCAGCTGGACCACTCCTAGTATCCTAAGAAAATTATTGGGTAACTGTGTGGTGGTGGTCCTCTTTGGGATGAAGACCCTTGAGGGTGAAGGCAGGATGGAGTGAAAATGAGAAAGTGCAGAGTAGTGGGCATTGACTGCCCCATTTCAGGAGAAATATAGATTGTATTACACTTAGAAGGTGATTATACCACTTCACCAAAGCAGATATGAATGTGTGTGGGGGAGAGGAAGGGGTGGGGTGTTTGCCTCTACCACTAATGATACTGCTTTAAACCTGTGGGGAAAATTATTAATTATTACATTGTTTGAATCTAGCCTTGCATGGTGAGAAACCAGACTTGTTTATTGCTTAAATCAGGATGTGTAGGTCATGTTGACCTCAGAAACCTTCCAGGGGATCTGAAGATTGCTGCAAGGAATTTCCAGTTTCCTGAGATATACATTTTAAGCATTCTATGTGTCAGATTTGGAAACTTATTACATTCGGGTCAATCAGACATCTGTTTCTTTGCTCCTTTGTTCGAATCCTACATAACGTGTATCTCGCAGAGGTTTGGGGGAGCAGGCCATTTATTTTGGCTCTCATCTCTGCCTGATGACTTCTTACACCTTATTTCACAATATGTACTCTCTGATCCAATGACACTGGCTTCTTGGCTGTTTCACAAACAAGACATTCCATCTTTCAGTTCTGGGCATTCCCTCTGGCTGCCCCCCATACCCGGAACACTTTCCCTTCTCCACCATAACTATTTGACCCCTCTAGCTTCCTCAAAGTCTTAACTAGAATCTCACCTTCCACAGGAAGCTTTCCCTGACCCCTTTTCCTCCATGCCTCCCCTCAGTTAATTATTTCCAGTTTGTTTTTTATACAGTTTACTTTGTAGATATCTATTGGTGTGCATGTTGTTGCCTCCCACCTTTTAGATAGTAAGCTTCTTTAAAACTTTTTGCCTCTTTCTCTATCCCCAGGGCTTAGCACAGTGCCTGGCACACATATTGGGCTCAGTTTAAATTCTCTTACATGACATCTTTTCTCATTTCCCCATCTGCAAGTACTTTCCAAATGCCTCCAAATCTTGTATTTATTTTGTATCTATTTTATATATACTTTTGTGTGTATATGTTGCCTCCTCTAATAGAATATAAACTCTTGCAGATAAGAATGGTTCATTTTTTTGCCAGCACACAGAAGTACCTAACAATACTTATTGATTGATTGGTTAGAATGCAAAGATTCTAGGTGCTTCAAAGAGATCATGGAGAGAAAGCTGGCTTTTGTGTCAGGAAGACCTGGGTTCAAATGGCTTTCTGATCTAAAGGTTCTATCTGTGACTCTGGGTAACACACTTAATCCCTTAGTGCTTCACGTACATTTTTGAGAGATTATAAATTGCGGTTTTGGTAGAGGGAATTTCCTCACTGGCAACTCCTTATACTAATGAAACCATAGACCTTAATGAAAAAATCTTTGTGAAATGCTTATTTGTATCCCTTATAGAGCTGGGTCTAGTTCTGTGCATAATAGGTATGTAATGAATGCCTTTTCATAGACACAATGTTTAATACAATTACTAAAAGTTTCAATAAAGCTGTACTTTTAAAGTCTACTGGTTTTGTTTTTTAAAAAATACCCTTACCTTCCATCTTAGAATCACTACTGTGTATTGGTTCCAAGGCAGAAGTGAGGTAAGGACTAGGCAATGGAGGTTAAGTGACTTGTCCAGGGTCACATAGCTAGGAAGTGTTTTGGGGTCACATTTGAACCCAAGTCCTCCTGACTCCAGGTTAGGAGCTCTTATCCATTGTGTTATTTAGTTGCTCCTTGGACAATAGTCAATAAGTACTTACAAATATCTAGGTACTGGCTAAGTGCTGGGAATACAAATAAAAAAAAAGAAAGACCTGCCCTCAAGGAGCTTACAATCTAATGGGGAAAGACATTATGTAAAAGGAAACTAAAAGGGAGGGAAGACAACCAAGGCCACACAGCTCTGGGTGTGATGTTCAGAGCTGACACAACAAAGAACAGCTGGTGGGAAATGAAGAGCTGGAAATTCTGAGCTCTTTATAAAGAGGCTTTGGAAGGAATTTTTTGTTCATCCCTCTGGCACTCCAGTCAGAGGGGAGGCCAACTGGGTATACAAAGGAGGAACAGAGTGCCAAAGCTGAAGCCATCTTTGTGATGATGAGATTTTGGGTTAATATGCTTATGGGAGGGGGAGTTGAAGAGGAAGGGGGGAAGCATGATGTTTGTAGAGTCAAGATCCAGAATGAGGTATTTGGTGAGAAAAGAAGAGCTGACTCCTTTTTCACTTGGTGATCTCATCAGCTCCCTTGGTTTTAATTATCTTCTCTGTGATGATCAAACCTTCTGTGACTTCTGTCCTCCCATTTTCTTAGCTCAGAATCTTGACTCAGATTGCGTCTGTTATAATGAATTCCTGGGACAAGATGGACACCACTTTGAGTGACAAGATCATCAGTTGGAGACCTCAGAATGTACCCAGGTGCTGTGAGCCAGGGCCAAAAGTCTTTTGGAGCCAACCCTATAAATACCCATCATGCATAGCACAAGATGGCTCAGTCTAGAGCAATCTTGAGAGGTGGGAGGTCAAGAGGGAGGGTAGGCCTTATACCTGCAACCCAACTGCCTTGCTTAAGAGAGCTAGAGAGCTATTACAACCATCATCAATAGTGCTACTGTCATTCAAGAAGATCATCAATAGCCTTCCCTAATCTTTGGCTTGGTTCCGGCCAAGTCAAGCCAGAGTTAGAGAGAGGGTGAAGAATCTCTAGTCTCTACCTGATCTAGCAACCTCTGTAGCTTTGATCATTTATTTAGACAATTAGCAATAGGATTTCCAAATCCTCCATCCTTTCCCTTGTTTCTAACCCTGTTAAGCTAGAATTAAATATAGTTGTTTGTTACAAAGTACCTTTCCTGAGTGGTGAATATATCTAAAGCCCTTGGGAAGGGGAGACAGTCAGATCCACAGTGTTATTCAATTAGGGCACTAATATCCCTTATCAATATTCATTCCAACCCCAGGTTGAGGAACTAGAGAAGTTGACTACACATACAACTTCTCAGTGGTTCCCTGCCTGGGCAGCTGTTAAAAGACACAACTGACAGGCTCAGCTCAGCAAAATCTGTCAGGCGGGGAAGAGGCATAACCCCTCTGCCAGTAGCACCCACATAGAGGCCTGTGGGTGAGAGTGTGTCTCCCTCTCTCCCCAGTCAATTCATTCATCCCCGTTTTCATTTAACATCTCAAAAAATTGAGTCAATTCACTGTGAACTTCCTTTTCTTTCCGCTTCCTCATCTTCTATCACTCAGATGCCTTTTGCTATTCTCTCTTTCTTCATCCCTATCTCACATCACAAATTGGTTTCATCCTTTACTTAAGTCCTCTCCTTGTTCATGTGGTTCTATTTCATTGTCTCCTCCAACAAATTCCTTTGTCATCTTCCACTCTTTTCAGAAGGGAGACATGGGCATGTTTTGTAGGCAGAAGGGAATGAGTCAGCAGAGTGCGAGAGATTGAAAATAAGTAAGAGAGAGAGAGCAGTTGAGTAACTCAGTGGATTGAGAGCCAGGCCCAGAGATGGGAAGTCCTGGGTTCAAATTTGACCTTGGACACTTCCTAATTTGTGATGCTGGGCAAGGCACTTGACCCCCATTGCCTAGTCTTTGATGCTCTTCTGCCTTGAACCAATACTTAGTATGGATTCTAAGACAGAAGGTAAGGGTTTAAAAAAAGGAAAAGAAGTGAGAGAGTGGAGATGAAAAAGTATTTTTTTGGGTTTGATCTAAGAAGACATCAGGGTAAGACTTTCTAGGGTACATAGTTAAGACTGGAAGGGACTTTAGAAGCTATTTAGTTTAACATCAATTTATAGATAAGGAAACTGATTCCAAGAGAAGCTAAATAACTTGACTAAAATCATACAGATAATAAATGGCAGAAGGTGGGACTCTGGGAGGTGGTACACAGTTTCTCTGACTTAGAACTATTACCCTTTCCATTATTCAGTGCATCTCTAGTGGAGAATCTAATGCCCAATTAAAGATAAAGTAAAGAACTTCTGTCCTATAGTAATTTGTTTTTCCTTTTAAATGACCTTTGATATAACAACAAAAAATCTTGCCCATTTATACCTTTCTAAATGTTGTAAAGGGAATAATAGTTTCTTTGTTCCACAAACATTCCTTGCTCCTCTCTTTAGCTTCCTAGGTGTCACTGGCTCATTGGGGCCCGGGTATTTATCTCTCTTTTCTTTTTTTAATTAAAAAAATTTTTTTTACCAATTATATGTAATAATAAATTTCCAAAGTTTTCCCAAGTTTTATGATTAAACTTATCTCCCTCCCTCTTTTCCCTTCCTCCTCCTTATCTCTCTTTTCACTGTTGACTTTGGAAGATAAAAATGCCAAGTATGCCAAGTTTTATGCTGAAAAGGGATGCTTCTCTGCCTTTTAAGCACAGTCCACATATCATATTAATAAATAATATGAATCTGTACTTACTCTTTCATCTTTCCCAGTAGTCTAGGTTCATTGCCTCCATTTCCTTATCACTCATTACCTATTTAACCCTATGTAATTTGGCTTCCATCCTCACCACTTCAATGAAAGTTCTCTAAAAGTGATGAATTCAGTGTGCACAATGAAACATAGATCTTTGGACATAGCCAGTAATTTGTCTTGCTTGACTATACTCCAGGGTTTAGATTTTTCTTTCTTTCCCTTCCCTTTCCTCTCCTTTTCTTTCCTATGGCAGAGGAGAAAGGATTTGGGAGGAAGTAGAGAACTAATGACAGAGCACTCCCAAAATGAGAAGAGAATCGAAAGACCAGAAGGAGCCACAGACAAGTAAGATGGGTTTGAAAGTTACATGTTGAATTTGTCATATACTTAAAACGAAAAGAAAGCTCTATGTAATAGAGGTTCATAATTTCCTATAGAATCCTCACCATCTGTTCTACAGTGATTAGGGAAATGTTCATTTTAATTGGTGTTTTGTTAAGTTTTTTTTTTTTTAAACCCTTGTACTTCGGTGTATTGTCTCATAGGTGGAAGATTGGTAAGGGTGGGCAATGGGGGTCAAGTGACTTGCCCAGGGTCACACAGCTGGGAAGTGGCTGAGGCCGGGTTTGAACCTAGGACCTCCCATCTCTAGGCCTTTGTTAAGTTTAGAATAAAAAAAAGAAAAACATTCTTTAAGGTCATTAATGACTGTGTGCTAAATTCCATGTTTTCTCCCCTCATTTCTATTTCTTTTTGTCCTCTGTTTTGTGTGTGTGTGTGTGTGTGTGTGTGTGTGTGTGTGTGTGTGTGTGTGTGTGTTTTCTCCTAGTTCTTCTCCTCATGAGGGAGTCATGGAACGTCATTTCTTTCAGCTAATTCATTCTGTGCTTGGATCCTAGAATAATGCTTCTGAGACACAAATTTCTCATTCTATTTCTATCTAGAGAACCCACAGTGACTTTCTGGAGCCTATCTAAACTTCTCCATCTAACATTTTTAATCCTTTATCAGTTGATCCTATTGCTATCTATCTAGTTTCATCTCTCAGTACTCTGTGCCTAACTAGAGTCTTCTATTGTTTATGCTCACATTGTTACCATATGCCCAGAATTCCTTCATGAATTTCTTTTGTAATTTTTTATCAAACACTTACTCTTCTTTCAAGTTCTCTTTCAAGAAAGTTTCCCAAACTTATTCAACTTTGTGCTTTCCTTCAACAATTAATATAGGGTTTATACTATTGCATATACCCTATTTTTATATTATGGTTATATATACAACATCTAGTATAATATCAGTACCCAGTAGGTGCTCAATGAATTTTTATTGGATGGTCAGTTCTTCTCTGAGTTTGTGCTACTGACACCAGTTTTCGTAATCCTCCACGATTAGAGCTGGAAGGGACTTTAAAGATAGATCATCTTTGGTGCAGCTAGGTGGCTCAGAGAGCCAGGCCTAGAGATGGGAGTTCCTCAGTTCAAATTTGGTCTTAAGACAATTCCTAGCTGTGTGACCCTGGGCAAGTCATTTAACCCCCATTGCTTAGCCCTTACCACTCTTCTGCCTGGAACCCAAAATACAGTATTGATTCTAAGACAGAAGGTTAAAAAAAAAGATAGATCATCTTGTCCAAACTCTTCATTTGACAGATGATAAAACTAAGACCCAGAGAAATAATGTAACTTGTCCAAGGCCATACTAGTGGAAATAGAGGAAAAGTCTGGACTAGAATCTTGGTTTTATGAATCTCACACCAGTATCCTTTCCACTATACTAAGATGACACCGATTGGCAATATGACTTCCTGGGAAATTAATATGATGTTTGTTGCTATTGTTCAGTCATTTCAATTGTGTTTGATTCTTGGTGATCCCATTTGAAGTTTTCTTGGCAAAGATACCAGAATGGTTTTCCATTTCCTTCCCCAGTCCATCTTAGAGATGAGGAAACAGAAGCAAATAGGGTTAAGTGACTTGCCCAGGGTTCCACAGTAAGTGTCTGAGGCCAGATTTGAACTCAAGAAGATGACTCTACTGAGCTAGCTAGTTTTCCCAGTACAATTGTTTACCAAGATGAATGTGACATAAGACTAATATATGAAACATGTGAACATGAATGCATAGCATTTTTATTAGTAGTAATTATTAGTAACCTGTTTCTTCCTTTGCATGTGAAATTTTTATGTGTAACCACCAAAGCTTTGCTCTGCAAAATATTCAAATGTTATCTTATTTCAACTTTTTAAACAATAAGTGACAATTAATGGTGAAGAGGGAACATTTTTATCTCTTCTCCCAGTACTTTCACTAAATCATTCTGTGTTCTACTTTTAATCTGAGGAGTCTGAAATAACCATTAAACAAAGGGATTTTTAGCAAAGAATTTTAGAAAAATATCCACCAAAAGCATACCCTCTCCAACATAAAACTAAGAAAGTAAGTAGGAATCAATGAATGACTCCTCTGATAATTTATCTTGAGACACTGTCATTTACGTTTTAAATATTAGCTATAACACCTCTGTTGGGTACAATTTTTTGCTCTAATTAGATAATATCCATCTATACTTCTGGCTGAATCCCAAACCAACCAACCCACCTGAGTTTTTTATTTTGCCCAGGTCAAAGAATGAACAGGCAGCTGATATAGTAGAAAGAGGCCTGGTCTTGAAGCTAGAGCCCTGGGTTTGAGTTCAAGTTTATCCACTTACTAGTAGTCTGATTTAAGTCATTTAAGCTGATACTCAGTTTCCTCATCTAAAAATTTTTTAACCCTTACTTTCTATCTTTAAATCAATACTTTGTATTGGTTCCAAGGCAGAAGAGTGGTAAGGGCTAGGCAATGGGAGTTAAGTGACTTGCCCAGGGTCACACAGTTAGGACGTATTTGAGGCCAGATTTGAACCTAGGACCTCCTGTCTCTAGACCTGGCTCTCAATCTACAGAGACCCTTATCCCTCTACTCTAGTGGTTCCCAAACTTTTTTGGCCTACCACCCCCTTTCCAGAAAAAATATTACTTAGCCCCCTGGAAATTAATTAAAAAATTTTTAATAGCAATTAATAGGAAATATAAATGCACCTGTGGCCATCACCACCTCCCTGGATCGATGCAGCATCGACCGGGGGGCGGTGGCACCCACTTCGGGAATCACTGCTCTACCCCCTCCACCTAATTTTGAATTGGAGGAAAATTTAGGGGTTTTTCAAGTTGGGAGGGTAAAGGAGTAAGTTTTAGTCCAATAGGGAGAGAGATGAGTAACTTTTGGGGTCCTGTATTCATAAAATGAAAAGATGTTTATTCAATTATATCTACCTGCATAAATAAAATAATAGACGATTTATATAATCTAGTTTTCCATGGATGAATAACAGAAAAACAACAAAATGGAAAAGGGTACATGTGGTAGCACAAGATGGAGTCTGTGTTCACGAGATAGAATTTGACTGGTCCTTCTGATTTTCATACTAATCTAATTATATTTTGTTCATAGTGTTTATTTTATCATGTAATGAGATGATATTAATGTACTACCTACTTCACGGATTAACTGTAAAGATAGTGCTATTCAAACATTCGAGTATTCTATAAATGTGAGTTGTTATTTAAATGTTTAAAATTTATGATAAATTAACACTAAAAGTTAAGACTAAATAGCAATTCATAAAACTATGGATGATCCCATTTTTGAATCAATAAGGTTGTGATAGCCTCAGTTTTAAGAGTCAGCTTTGTACAGTTCTTTCCTCCCTCCTTCCCTTCCTCCCTTCCCTTCCCCTTCTTTCCTTCCTTCCTTCCTTCCTTCCTTCCTTCCTTCCTTCCTTCCTTCCTTCCTTCCTTCCTTTCTATCTTAAAATCCATACTGTATATTGGTTCCAAGGCAGAAGAGTGGTAAGAGCTAGGCAATGGGGTTCTCAGGGTACATAATTAGGAAGTGTCAGAAGGGTCAGATTCTACAATCAACACTGGCCTACAGATAATTGAAAAGGACATTTACGTGGGTGATGATTCCTAGGGAGGCAGAGTCAAGATGTACTGAAAATAATAGCAGCCCATCAGGCATTCCCCCCCCCCCCCCATCTAAGTTACATAAAAGACATCAATGAGTAGTTTAAAACTAGGAATTAAGAGCAAATCCATCCATTGTGCACAAAACAGTATTCTACCTTTACAACCAAAGCAGATACACTGGACTGGAAAGCTCTTATATCCTAGGCATACTAGTCTAATGTGCTCTGCCTTTGATTTTATTGGAACCAAACGAAAACCTTGCTGTGTGAATTCTCAACTGAAACAATGATGCCTTATGGCAAATCCTCTGTATATACAGCTGCAGAGCTATTTAGATACGCAAGCATATTGGCTGAATGTTAAATGCACCAGATCAACAGAAGCTCAATTTACAGGTAATCTCAACTGGTATTATTGGTGCTTTTAAGAAGGTGTGACTTCCAGTTCACATTCCAAATGGTGTCATCAAAAGATTTCAATAGTTATCTAAATGATGCTGTGCTTCAAGACTAATTACAAGGTCAAACAGCAATTTTAGATTGGAAGTGGAGAAAACTATTTTGAGTTTGAGAGACTTAAATACCCTTTGCTACTACTGCTGGATCAGCAGTTTTGTTGGCAAATGTGGGATTACATGACTACTCTGTGAAGCTTGTCTCAATTGAATTTAAATGGTCATTCTAATAGTTGCTTTCTCAGAGCAAAGTGAGAACTACTGTATTTTGTGTAAGAACTGTATTAGAAATACTGAATCATTGAGTTGAAAGATGTCACAGAAAATTATCCACTCTAACATTTCACCCAGTGCAGGAGTCATCACTATAATATTCTTACCAGAGGATCATTTAGATTCTGCTCAAACACTTGCAGTGATGATGAGCTTAATGCCTCCCCCAAAAGTCCCAGAACATCTCTCACACAGTTCTAATTCTTAGAAAGTTCTTCCCTAATAGGTCTTGATCAATGGCACATGTAAAACCCAGTGTAATTGCTCATTGGCTCAAGGAGGGGGTGAGAGGAAGGGAGGGAAAGAATGTGAATCATGGAACCATGGAAAAATATTCTAAGTTAATTAATTAAATGAAAAATTTCAAATAAAAAAAAGAAAATTCTTCCTTAGATTGAGTTGAAATAAGCTTCTCTAAACTTTAAGCCTACTGCTCAGAGCTCTATCCTCTGGTAGTACAAAAAAATAATTTGAATACCCTTTCTACCGGACAGCTAGTTATTTGAAGAGAGCTATTATCAGGCCCATCCCTTCATTGCCCCACCTTCTATCTCCTTCTGTTTTTTAGGCTAATAATCTCTAGTTCTGTTGACCACATAAAATGATTTTAGACCCTTCACCATTATGGTTATACTGCTATTTCTTTCTTTGTTTTTTAATCCTGTGTATTGCCTCCAAGGCAGAAGAGTGGTGAAGGCTAGGCAATGGGGGTTAAGTGACTTGCCCAGGGTCACACAGCTGAAAGTGTCTGAGGCCAGATTTGAACTGAGGACCTCCCATCTCTAGGCCTGGCTCTCAATCCACTAAGCTACCCAGCTGCCCCCATACTGATATTTCTTAACGTCCTCTTTTAAACTCTTTTGTCCATATTGGTTTATATGACCCAAGAAGGTGAAGATCATGGGTTGACATCTCTCCAGGTAAGTTAACTGCACATGGTAAAGAACTATATTCAAAGGCCACGAAAAGTACATGTGCTTCTAATCCCTCTCTGCAAATACATGTCACAGGAGAGACAAGGGGAATGAGTATAACTAAAAGCCTATCACAAATGGTGGAAAAACAATTTAATTTTTTATATTGTTATATTATTTTTATTTTGAATATTTTCTCCTTGTTACATATTTCATGTTTTTTCCCTCTCCCCCAAACCCTCCTAACCCCTCTTAGCTGACACACAATTCCACTGGGTTTTACATGTATCATTGATCAAGACCCAATTCCATATTATTGATAGTTGGACTAGAGTTATCGTTTAGTGTCTACATCCCCAATAATATCCCCAATAGCCCATATGTTCAAGCAGTTGTTTTTCCTCTGTGTTTCTCCTCCCACAGTTCTTCCTCTGAATGTGGCTAGTTTTCTTTCTCAGAAGTCCCTCAGCTTTGCTCTGGATTCTTGCATTGTGCTAGTAGAGAAGTCCATTACATTCTATTTTACCACAGTGTATCAGTCTCTGTGTACAATGCTCTCCTAGTTCTGCTCCTTTCACTCTGCATCAATTCCTGGAGGTCTTTCCAGTTCACATGGAATTCCTCCAGTTCATTATTCCTTTCAGCACAATAGTATTCCATCACCAACAGATACCACAATTTGTTCAGCCATTCCCCAATTGAAGGACTTTCTCTCATTTTCCAATTTTTTGCCACCACAAAGAGCGTGGCTATAAATATTTTTGTACAAGTCTTGGAAAAACAATTTAAAATGAATTTCTTGTTGTAGGGAGTAGTGTCATCTTCGTTGATACTGGGCATGTCAAGCTTCAGTTGAAAGGCCTCTTAGTTTACTGCTTTAACTTACTGAATCTGGCTTTCTGTAATTCAGTTGAGTAGCACCAGAGACCAGGATCACAGATATAGATTAGAAGGGAACTTCAAGGTCCAATTCCCTAATTTTATAGGTGAGGAAAGGAATGTCCAATGAGATTAACTGTAACCCAAGACTAGTAAATATAGGAGGAAGGATTCAATTCCAAATCTAAGTTCAAGTCTAGCATTCTGTCCTCCATATCTTGCCACTTGTAAAATTTATTGCTGGACATAACCAATCTCCGTCTGCTTAGCCCTGTTCAGAGTTCTCTCCTTCTTTCCCCTGCACTTCCCCTCCCCCCTTTTCAGTCATCTCAGAATGGGAAGGGATTGCAGAGATCATATCTGAATAGGAATCCCTTAGAAAAAACAACTGGTCAGTGGTCATTTCACCTCCACCTGAAAATTTCCACTGATAGGAAACCCACTACCTTCTAAAGTAGCCCATTCCAACTTGTTATAATATTGTTAGGCATTTTTTTCTGTAAACACTGAGCATAAATCTTCTTCCCTGCAATTTCTCCCCATTGTTCTTTGCCCCAAGCAAAATAAGATAAATCTCTCTTCTACCTGATAGTCCTTAATATACTCGAAGATAGTCTCTGTATCTCTTCTAAGTCTTCTTTTGTCCAGGCTATCTCAGTTCTTACAGTAAAGTCTTCATTTGGATGCTAATATTTTCTCTCTCTTCAATAGCCTGGTCATCTTTTTTTGGAATGCCTTAACACTTCTCAATTTGGTATCCAGATTTAGCACAAATTCTAAATGTGGCCTAGCCAGTACAAACTTTAGCAGGACTATCAAATCCCTAGTTCTGGACATTGTAACGATTGAAATTCTTGAGAGACAGTATTTTTTAAGTTTAATTTATTAATCGATTGCTCCAGAAAATCTAAACTATCCTGCAGACTCCCTCCACAATCAGAATGGATGCCCAAGAGAATGAGTGAAGCAAAAGAGTGGGGTCAAAGACAGTTTGGAAAAAGAGAGCTCAAGAGCTTCTCAGGAGGTCCATATATACCCCTTGTGACTTCATCACTCAGTCTCTCTCCTGGGCATCCCAAGACATTTCTGATTGGTAAATAGCCACTGAGGAGTTGAATTTAAAAACTTTAACTCCTCCTTTATTACTTCATCACAGGAAGAGACAGGTTTTAAGGATGTCAACACCCCCATTCCTTCTCACCATGTAACTTGGCCATCATACTTCCCAACACGGTTGCTAGAGCTTGCTGACTTTATCTAATTGTTAAAGTGGGTCAAGTGGCCACTCAATCCTGCCCTCAATCCTTTTATTCTTAACAAAGATCTTTGAAAAAGGAAGATCCCAACCCAGTTTCAAAGCCTGGGTGAGAAACTATTTCAGCCTTAACTGGTGGGGGGAGGTGGGGGAAGTGGGGGTGGAGAACAAAGTGGAAAAATGATTTCACAATTCAATATTAATTTTCCATCACATTATTCCTCTTTTAATACAGTTCAAACATACATTGCCTTTCTGGATGCCATGATATCCTTTAGTTTCACAGTGAGTTTGTAGGTCACTAAAATTCCCAGATCTTTTCTCCCCACTGACTGCCATTTGGGCCTATTTCCCCTATTTTGTCTTTTAATGGTTGCTTTCTTGAACTGAAGTGTAGAATTTTACATTTGTCCTATTAAATGTTAATTATCATTGAATTTGGTCTGTTGTTGAAATCTTTTTGGCTTGAATATAGTAGCTATTCCTCTCTGTTTGTCTGATAAACATGCAATTTCTTTTGTCATCTAAGTCGTTGATTAAAGCACTAAACAGCACGAGGACAAGGACAAATCTTAGAAGCATGGTTCTATGGTTATTCTTTACTTTTATTCACTCAACTAGATCAGAAGACACCTAACTATATTATAATTTAGCCCACAGGGGACAGCTGGGTGGTTCAGTGGATTGAGAGTCAGGCCCAGAGACAGGAGGCCCTGGGTTCAAATTTGACCTCAGACACTTCTTAGCTGTGTGACCCTGGGCAAGTCACTTAACCCCCATTGCCTAGCCCTTACCACTTTTTTGTCATAGAACCAGAACCCAGTATTGATTCTAAGCTGGAAGGTAAGGGTTTAAAAAAAATAATAAAATAATTTAGTCCACATCTCCTCATTTTTTCCACAAGGATATCAGAAAAACAAACAGATGCCACCAAATCTGTGCCAGGGACTTTGTTGAAGTAGTAGCAGTGGCTTCTTGTTTCTCGTGTCTATATAGGATTGCCCTCATCTGGGTCTTTACTTCTTAGTGTCTTGGTTTTGTTCTTGCCTGTTCTTAGGGGGAGGATTGGATACCAAATGGCTTAGGCTGCCACTTTGTGAGCTTTAGGAGGTCGACAGAGGTACCTGGGGTCCAGGAACTGAAGTTCATGTCAGAATTTGCCAGTAAGCAAGCCAGGTGATTTGTTGCTAACATCCAATTCCAGATTACTGGCACGGTATATACTTCTACTACTACTTAATGTGCTGCTGAACTGAGCTGGAGGAAGTCACCTAAATGTGCCGAGTGGGTTCACTACAAGTTTTATATTATCTTATCTCAAGAGGCCCTTACTGCATCAAGGCTCTAGAACTCATTTTCTTTCCCTCAACCAGATTACTTCTTTTTTTTGGAGGGGTTTCACTATCCTTCTATTCATCCAGGTTCATGACCTTAGTTTCATTCTCAATTTGTCACTCTCACTCATCTCACATTTATCCCAAAGTTGGGAGCCATTCTTTTAAAGGGTAAGCATGAATTAAGATATTTTCTCTATTTTTAGCTGGAATGCTAAAATTTGGCCAATGATAGCTTCTTTATTTTCTACTAATCACAGAATTCTGCGGCCAGTATCTTTAATGGAATAAAAATGATAGATGAGATAGATCAAAAATGGCCAAATCATATTGTTTCCTTCTCTCTCATCCCTATCTCCAAGTCAGTCCCTATCCACTCAAATGAACTCTCTTCTTTAACCTTCTTCTGTTGAAGACCTTGACTCATATTTCACTTAAAAAATTGAAACCGTTTGCAGACAGCTCCCTTTTTCTCTTTTCATCTCGCATCCATCTCACAGCAGCTCCCTATCTCACTGTCTCCCCCTTCACTTCAATATCTAATGATGAAGTGGCTCTTCTGCTTGCCAAAGCTAACTTTTCCACATGTATCTTTGATCTAATCCTCTCCTGCTTTCTCTGGCAAATTACCTTCCCTATCTATCATTTCTACACTCTCATTTTCAGCCTTTATTTACTAGTTTCTTCTCTACTGTCTCAAAATAAGCCCAAGTGTACTTCCTCCCTAAAAACTGTTACTAGGACCAATCATTCCCACCAGCTATCATTCCATATCTCTTTTTCCCCTTCCAGTTAAACTCTGAGAAAATCATTTATAATTGGTGCTTCCACTTTCTCTTATTACTTTTTTTTAGCAATATTTTATTTATTCTCAATTACATGTAGAAACTATTTTTAAACATTCATTTTTCTCATTCTGAGTTTCAAATTCTTTCTCTCTCCCGTTCCCCCTCTCTCAGAAGAAAGAATTTTAATGTGGGTTATATCTTATTATCATGTAATACATATTGCTATATTTGTCATGTCATAGAAGAAGACACATATCATTAAAAAAGAATTGTTGAAGAAAATAAAGTAAAAAATGCTATGACAATCAGGAGGAATTCAGAAAAACCTGGAAAGACTTATATGAACTGAAACAAAGTGAAGTGAGTAGAGTCAGGAGAACATTATATACAGTAACAGAAATATTGTACAATGATAAACTGTGAAGGACTAAACAATTATCCACAAAGCAATTTTCCAAGATATTCACAAGGAACTCCTGGTGAAAAATGCAATTCACAGCCAAAGAAAGAACAATTGGAGTCAGATTGCAGATCAAAGCATGCCATTTTCTACTTTGTTTCCTTTATGAGTTTTTTTTTTATTGTATGGGTGATATGTACCTTTTGTCATGACATGAGCAATATGAAAATATTGCATAAAAATTACATTGGTATAACCTCTCTGACTATTTATTGATTTGGAGTGGGATGAGAGGGATGGAGAGAGAGCCTCGGACTCCTAAAATGTCAGAGAACAATTTTCAAAAATTCTTTCTACATGTAATTTAAAAAACCAAAAAAAAAAAATAAATTAAATAAAGAAGAGTATACTGATCTGCATTTAGATTTCATCAGTTCTTTTTCTGATAGTGGATAGAATTTTTCGAGTCCTGTGGAGCTGTCTGGGATCTATAAAGATGATATAAGAAAATAAGTATTGTTTTATTAGTTTAAAGATAAGAAGTAGAGAAGCTGGCTTGAGGAAGAATTGGAGTTTCAAATAGAGCTGAGAGGGCATGTTAATTTCAACTGTTGGCAGTTATAACCGTTATTTCTATGACAGTTACACTCTGGATGTGGCATTCCAGGAGGGGCTTCTGGCAGTCTATAGAGTCACATGCAACTTTCTTTCTCTCTCTGGGCTGGAGAAGGTAACATCTTTGCCTCTCTCTATCTCAGTCTGAGGGAAAGACTTGAAGGAGTGAAGTGTTTTCTTTTCCAACTTGGGAAACACTATTCATTTATCTGTTACTGTCTATAGAGTGGCTAAACTGTGAAAAGACCAAACAAAACCTGGTCTTTGGTTTGGAGTCTGAGTCTGTTAAGGCTCAGAGTCCTAACGATTCTTGTGGAGACTCAACCAGCTAGCCTTGGTTATCTTTATAACTTAAAGGTGAAGTTAAGAGTTATAGTGGTTAGGTTTATTTAGAATAGTATAAATTTGGTTAATTAGATCAGGGAGGATTAGCTGTAGCCTGTGAACCACAGGAGAAGTGGTTTCTTGTGGGACCTGGGAGTTTATTGGGGGGGAGTTAGAATCCCTTAGAATTAGAAATCCTTTCCCCCTTACATATACTTAAATAAATAGTTTATTTTTCATAAACATGAGTCTCCTTAGTGTTCCTTGCACCTTGCATTGCTTACCCAATATTATTTTTACAGATCATTGTATTGCAGTTGATTGTCATACAATATTGCTGTTACTATATGGTTCTGCTCACTTCACTTTGCATCAATTCATATATGTTTTTCTAGGGTTGTCTGAAATCATCCTGTTCATCATTTTTTATAGCACAATAGAATTCTGTTTCAATTATATACCGCAACTTATTTAGTCATTCCCCAATTGATGTCCATCCCCTCAGTTTCCAATTCTTTGCTGCCATAAAAGAGGTGTTATAAATATTTTTTTTCAAATAGATCCTCCTTTTTTTGATGTTTTTGGGATACAGACCTAGTAGTCTCATTTTCTTATTTATTTATTTATTTACTTGCTTATCCATTCATTCATTCATTTATTTATTTATTTATTTATTTATTTGTTTGTTTGTTTGTTTGTTTGTTTGTTTGTTTGTTTGTTTTTAACCCTTAACTTCGTTGATTGTCTCATAGGTGGAAGAGTGGTAAGGGTGGGCAATGGGGGTCAAGTGACTTGTCCAGGGTCACACAGCTGGGAAGTGGCTGAGGCCGGGTTTGAACCTAGGACCTCTTGTCTCTAGGCCTGACTCTCACTCCACTGAGCTACCCAGCTGCCCCTCTCATTTTCTTTTAAACCCCCTCTGACTTGATTTCTGATCTCATCATTCAAAAAGCTTCCCCCAAAGTTTCTAATGATCTCTTAATTGCCAACTTAAATGATTTTTCTCTTCATTTTTATCCTTCCTGAAAATCTTTTCCTCCTGAATATCTTCTCTTCTCTGGATTTTTGTAACTCCACCTTCTCTTGGTCTTCTGCTACCAGTCCAACAATTCCTCTGTCAGTTTTGCTGGATTTTTATCAATGCCATTATTACTCTCTTTGGGTGTCTTCCAGGACTCTAACTTGAATCCTCTTCTCTTTTCCTCTCTATACTGTCTTATTTGGGGATCTCAGCTTCCATGGATTTGGTGCTCATCTCTATGCCTCTGATTTCCAGAGCTATTTATTCATCTCTAGTTTCTCCTTTGAACTTAACCATATATCACCAACTGCATATTTGACGGTTCAAAACCAGATATCCTGTAGATATCTCACATTCAACATGTCCAAAATGCAAATCATTTTTTCCTTCCCCTTCCTAAATCCTCTATTATTGTTGAAGGATACATCATCCTTCTAGTTACCCACCTTCGCAACCTTTTTGTCATCTTCCACTCCTCTCTTAACCCACATATATGGTAAGTTACAAAATCTTGTAATTTCTTTATCTATAAGATCTCTTAGATTTTTCCTCTTCTCTCTATTCACAAAGCTAGTTCAGACTCATTTCTCACTTCTCACCTGGAATACTATAATAGTTTTTTTTTATTGGGCTTTCTGCTTGCTACAAGTTACTCCCTATTCTAATCTGTCCTTGACTAAATTGCCTAAATGTTTTTCCTAAGTCATAGGTTTATATTACTCTTCCCCTATGCTTGCAACTCATTCTCTTCCACCCAAACTCTTGTGTCTGTTAGCTCCAGGATAAAATATTAAGTTCTCTATTTGACATTTAAGACTCTTTACAGCATGCCCTTTTTTACCTTTCCAGTCTTTTGATAGTTTATTTCTCCCATACCTTCTCCTCTCCTATTTAATTACTTGAACAGGGTACCCCATTTCCCATAGCTTTGTACTGCTAGTCATCCCTTGTCTGGAATACAGTTCCTCCTCATATTCACATGTAGTCTTTCCTGGTCTCCCCAGCTATTAATGCCTTCTCCTCTAAGGCTACTCTCCATCTATTATATATTATATACTGATCTATATATGTTATTTTCCAATTAGACTGTTAATTCATTGAGTATAGGAGCTGTTTTGCTTTTTCTTAGTATCTCCAGTACCTGGCATGCAGTAAGAACTTAATAAATGCTTTTTGATTGATTGATTCTATTCCCCTTGAAATCATACCCATAGGCCATTAATTTCTTTGCCTACAAGTTGATCTTTTCCCAGGATTAGCTATGTTTGATTTTTAATCATCATTAAAGGAAGAGTATGAAATCTAGGTGTCTCTTTTAGGCTCCCTCATACATCCTTTGATTCAGATGATCTGCGTCTACCTTTCTGCCTTCAATTTATTAGCTCATTGCAATCTTATACCGTAGGGAATTTCTACTGAGAGAAGTTGCTAGATAAGGTGACTTCAGAGGACAGAAGATGAAGAATGACTCATACCTTTCAATACAGAGGTGGCGGGACACAGGCATGGAATATTCAGGTATGACCAATGTATTGATTTGCTTTGTTTAATTAAACTTGTTACAAAAGAGGGTCTTATTTTGCCATTGTGTGTTGGAGTGGTAGAGAGAAATCAAGAAGTGATAGTTAAATACAAAAGAAAAGAGAATCAATAAAACATTTTAATAGGAAAAAAGAGAGATAACTGCTCTCTATACTTTTTAAAAAAGTAATGGACTACAGGTATTTTTACCTAGAGAATAATGAAGTCTTGCTTTCTGGTAGTACAAATGTCAGAAATTCTTTTAAATTTATTATTGGCAATAAACTGATTACAAATAAAATGATCAGTGGAGTTTATATGAATGAAGCTCAGTATGTAGCACTTTCATTGAACATCTGGGGAAATGCAATAAGGAGGATCCTTTTCAATGAGGCAATGAAATTGCCAATTTGAGATACTTTTAACAAAAAGGGCTCAAATTTTATAATGTGTAATGGATGGACATTGTGCTCAAGTTTTTCAGAAATGATATGTATGGTATGTAAGATGCAAGAATGAATGTAAAAGCTTCTTAAACACCTATAATACCTAAAAAGGGAAATACTAGGACAACCTGATAGAACACTTGTTAGTTATTTACCACATAGAAAGTCAGTGTGAAGAAGTCCTGAAAGTTTCGGGGAACTGGATGGAAAGGGCTGAGTCAGGTTTTTCTATATTCGTGCTTCTCTTCTTGAAGGGACTTCATTGTAGTCGGCCAGGGACTATAATGTTTTGAGAGCCCCTAGATGGAGAATTTCATGGTTGTCATTCTCTCAGAGACAAGTACGAAGATCTCTGCTGATTTTTTCACATTTAACTCATCTGTTCCCATTTTAAGCAATGTAAAACAGTTGTCCATAGAAGGCAAACGCTTCACCTCCATCATCATCAAATTCTCTATCTGATGGGTGCTAAGCTTCCCTGCCATTCTTTCAGGGAAACAGATGAGTTTCTTCCCCAAAGTCTTTCTAACCAATGTTGCTCATAGAGTGGCCAAACAAAACAGAAAGCCCTGGGTGCCCAGGGGATCTCTGCCATTTGAAAACAAAGCTATTCATGGAAGCCTATGGGCTCCATCTGTCAAATGCTGCCGTGGTCTTCAGAGGCACAACCCCAGCAACCTCACTAGGTGGAAGGTTTGGGGGAGAAGAGATCTGCTAACAATTCTATCTGGTCCCGACAAGTACAAAAATCTCTGCTGATTTCTTCACATAAACTCATCTGTTCCCATTTTAGAAACATGAAACAGTTGTCCTTAGAAGCCAAACCCTTCATCTCCCTAGTGTAGGTTTTCAAAGAACTTGGTGTCATTTTGGTATTTTTGATTCTCATCTACAGTGTGGAAAACAAATAGCCTTTCAGGCAAATCTCATCACATGACACAGCCCCAGTTATCAGTTCAAAAGGCTTGTAATCAACTCATCTGCTCTTGCTTTGTTTCATCTTGCCTCTCTTGACTTGACAAGTCTCTCTCTTAACTGGTTCTACACACATGTCTATGTGTACAAAAAGCTTCAGGCTGGGGCTAGTCCCTTCCGCTTTTAAAAAGGCAAACCTGTCTACAATATGTTAAAATAATTCTAACATTGGCCTGACTCAGATGTTATATGACCCATGCACCCAATTCTATCTTGATTAAGGCAAATGTGGGCTCTTAGACTGAAAAAAGCAGCGATTTTGCTAAGGGCAAAAACCTTAGAGGTAGAATAAATCTATTATGCAGAGAACCCTAGAAGATTTACAGTTACTTTGAAAAGTGTTTTTTTTTCTTCCTATGCATACCTCACTGCTTCATTATTTAAGAAAGTGTCATGGATCACTGATTTGAGCAGTGATAACAACCAGAATCCAAAATATCTGCAACAAAGGGACAAAATAAAAATAACCACAAAAAATGTTGGTAGTAGTGGGGGCAAAATTTTGTGGAATGTTTCTGTGAAAATATCTTTATTGGTGGTTGATTAGAACAGAGGCATGTGTCTCTACAGAGTAGGTAATATCATTTTTGGTCTCCTAAAAGACACAGGATAACTTTTAATCACAATATCAATGCAATTTGTAGAGACAGTTCTGTTTTTCTTCACACAACAAGGATTTCAGTGAAAATCTTTTTTTTTTCTCCGACAAAAGGGAAAAGATAACCTGCATGACATCAAGTAACAAGCTACATAGTGATAGGTTCTCTGTTTTGACTCAAGATATTTTCTGGTTTTTTTTCCCCCCTCTAAAAAGAAACAACCCCCCAACCTAAAATATGTACTACCCAATTCAGAACTCTTTTCAGATCCTGGTGGATATTTTAACTTTAATTTTTTAAAAAAGCTTAGCAGGCTCAATAAAACTGTCTAAAATTAATATTTACAAATTGAGAACTTGCAGATATGCTCATTAGGTAAGCAATTGCAAAAGCATTTGCGAAGTCTACATTGGGCATTTCCTTTGTCTGTAGACTTTGGCTTGTTGCTCAGAAGGCGCCATACTGATGATGCCTTTAGAAAGGCTGCCAACCTTACACTTTTCACTCATTTTTTAGCAGCCTATGGAGCTGTTACAACTCTCCGACTATCAAGTGCTCCTGTGGGATGTGGGTCTGAACTCAGAGTATGCCACTGCCAGACTTTCCTGACTTTCCTTAGGGTCAGAAGTGGGCAAAGGGATGAGGGGGGGAGAAACCTGGAAGGAGGCTAACCAAGGCACCAGACTGTCATCCTGCCTCCCACCCACATTTCTCCCCAGAGTCTTTTTCAGGAGAACACAGAAAACTTTTTGTGGGGGTCCAGGTAACAAAATAAACATTAACCATGAGAAGCTAACATCTTTGGGGGACAAATGATTTATGAACATACAGTTAATCAGGCAATAGGTCCTTCATAAAAATGCAGAACAGCCCCTGAGATTCAGTAGTGTGAAAACTCCCATTCCTTAGAAGGATTTCTTAACCTGGGTCCATGGGCCCCAAAGACCTAGGAAGAGATTCAGGGGGTCCATGAACTTGGATGTGGGCAAAAAATTACATTTTTATTTTTCGCTAACCTCTAACTGAAATTTAATATTTCCTTTGATTATTGAAAAATAGCATTCTCAGAAGGGGTCTGAAGACTTTACTAGACTACCAATGTGCTGAAAAAGGGTTAAGAATTCCTGCTCCCTAGATAATTAAATTGAAGCTCAGAGTTCCTATGCAGAATACTCCCTCCCTCTACATGGAGTGATTTGAAGACAAAAATTTTTTTTCATTCCTTTGGTCTTTGAATTCCTGCTTGTCCTAGTTGAACACCTGAAACTTGGGATAGAGGCCTCATACCTATCTTGCTTCTTTTCCCTCTGTCCTTACTATTACCTCATCTTTTTCTTGTTATCTCTGTAGCTCAGGGCAGTGGTATTTCCCCAGCAATATGAGTTAGACAATTTACTTTTTCAATATCTTCCCTAGAAGCACCACAATTCTAAACCATTCAAAAGTAAAAATCCCTCCCTTTTGGATGTGGTTTGTACCTTTCCCCTTCCTACTTATCCATCCATCTTTATTCCTTTGCTCCAGTCCAACATATCATTTCCCCATTCCCATATCCATGCATTTCCCATTCAACAAGCCATAGTGCCTTTTAAATGGAAAACTCACCTTAAAGCCCAACACCTCCTCCAAGAAGCCTTCCCTGATTAAGCAGGATGAGGAAACCTCGGAAGCATGACTGACAACACTCCCAAGTAAAACAAACACACACAAAAACCCCGAACAAACACAAAAACTCACAAAAAAAGAGAAAAGGACATATTCTCTGCTTTTGGATTATACACTCCCTGGAGGTAAGGATAGTGTTTGTAATAATAACTCCTTAATCAGATAATGTGGTATAATATAAGTTTAAAAAAAGAGAGAGATTAAAAAAAACAACAAACCCAACAAAAGAAACTAACTCTCTGGGGATATAGTCTATAATATCTTCTCCTGGGCCTCTGCCTGTAAGTTTTTCCTTTCTTTCTTTTTTCCTCTCTCAGATTCCTGCAAGGGGAAGCTAAAGAGACTGATCATTCATCAGTAGGGGAAGGACGCCTCTAAGTCAATACTAAAAATTATCTTGGGTAGCAAGCAGCACATCAAGTCTGCCTCTCCTCCCTCCTCCCCCCATTGAGATCTGCCATGTCTATCTACTTATTTATTTTGCTCATTAGGAAGAACAGCTAGGGGTTCTGCTCTCTGGTAAACAGGTATTTCCAGGGCAAATATGTGTGCTATGTGTATGAGTCAATGCCCCAAGAATTTAGTGGAAGGTCCTGTCGAAAGAACCAAAGGCAAAGTTCCCTGAAAAGACTCACGTAACCATTACCCAGGATGGAATGGAGCCCACAGAGATTAAGGGACTCGCTGAAGGTCATCCATCTGGTGTGAGTCAATCACAGGAGAAAAGAGAAACCAGAGTCCTGTCTTGTCGCCTCCCAGATTTCATGACGATGATATCCATTTTAGAAAAGCAAGAGACCCAGAGGCATAGAGGGACGGGAACAAGCAGAGGCACGAGATGGCAAGGCACGTGCTGGGAACATGACCATCGGATACCAAATCGCTACAGATGCCCCTTCTTGCCACTGCTGGAAGAATACCAAAGCACTTATTTGTATCCCTGAGCAAAACATTGATTTTTGTGGTTGCAAAAAAAACGTACCTTCAACTGCAGAACTCAGTTTTATGATACCTTGAACAAAAACAAAAAATGGCAGTTATATAATGGCCCCAAATTACCCTTCCAGTCTTCTATAACACATGCTTCAGACTTACAACTTACAACAACTAGACTTACAACTATTAGTAATAAGAGAGTTTGTGTTAATCAGAATGTTGATTTAGAAAATTTCATTTCTTTTAGTCCAGGTAAAGAGCTCATTAGTTTCTTTGTGTCCCTTTTAACCTTCCAAACGAAAATGCTGAGCAAGAAAAGATATGAGAAAGAGACTGTAAATGTCTTTGGAGAAAGGAAACCAAGACCCAAACCCTGCATGAGTAACATATTTACAACACTATCAATATGGAAAACCCACGTAGCTGGAGGCAACTCCCAGCTGTGATTCCTGCTTTATAATGTGTTTAGAGATGATTTTAGGAAGGGCAAGGGAGCAAGAGAGGGGTAGAACCTCCATAGCTTGGTTCAGGTGGTCAATTGGGCCAGGCAAGATTTCAAAGATTCACATTGCCTTTTCACCGTTAAAAAAACCCCTAAACCCCCTTACCTTCCATCTTAGAATCAATACTGTGTATTGTTTCCAAGGCAAAAGAGTGGTAAGGGCTAGGCAATGGGGGTTAAGTAACTTGCCCAGGGTCGCATACCTGGGAAGTGTCTGAGGTCAGATTTGAATCCAGGACTCTCAATCCATTGAGCCACTCAGCTGCCCCCTCTTTTAACCATTTTGGAAGAAGGTTTCTGTTGAAATCTGCCAAAGGCTTAAACTTTGTATTGTGATTTAACAAATTGTTTCTCTGAGCTTTGGGGGTCATAACTACTTTTTTTCAGTTTGATGTTTCCAAGGCCCTTCTGGTTCTATCCTCAGGGAAGGTGTTCAATATTGTTCTGGCATATAATCTACTATAACAGTACAAAGTTAGAATGCAAGCTACCTTTGACATCATCTCTCTTAATCCCCTTATTTTAGAGATGAAGAGACCGCCATTAGCAATGGAGGGCCAGAACATCCAGGACTCTGAAATCCAGAGTCCTTCTCGTTAAGTACTCTGAATTGTGAGGGCACTCAGATTCTAAGACATACTTCATTGGCTTCAAGGCTGGAATAACCTTTTTTTTTTTTTTAAACCCTTACCTTGTCTTGGAGTCAATACTATGTATTGGCTCTAAGGCAGAAGAATGGTAAGGGTAGGCAATGGGGGTCAAGTGACTTGCCCAGGGTCACACAGCTGGGAAGTGGCTAAGGCCAGATTTGAACCTAGGACCTCCCGTCTCTAGGCCTGACTCTCAATCCACTGAGCTACCCAGCTGCCCCCTGGAACTATCTTTTGATGTAACACATTGAATTAAAAATCTGGGATGACTTCTATATTTCTGTAGCCTTCAAGTTACTTTCAAGTCTGTATGAAGGTGAAGGCAGAGTGTCTTTGGAAAACACTGGTCATGAGAAAACTGGACATGATCCAGATGTTCAAGGGGGAAAAAAAGACTTTGAATAGCTATTATTGGGAAAATCTTCAAAGATCCATGGGATAGCCAAAAGGCCAGAGTCCATCCCCTTTTTGGACTGAGAGTCTGGTTTTGACTGTTTTACAGACTAGAGATGCAGCAAATTAAAAGGGCTTCTAAATTCTAGCAGGTAAATTCAGGATCGGCATGAATCCACCTTGATTTTTAAAGCTGATGATGCCAACTTGTCTTCCATTATAGCTCTCAAAAGAATTTACAACTCTTGTTACCTACAACATTCCATTAACAAAAATCAGTTAAAGAACTTTCTTATTTTTAGTGTGGTTTTGAGAGGAAAATCTTGGGAATGTAGAATCCTCTCTCATAAAGTAAGTTCATATTTAGTTGTGACTAAGTGAGTAATCCAATATTATTGAGTTGTCATTTGCTATTATTTTTATAGGAAAACAATATAGCCCCTCTCTCCCTCCCCCAGGCTAGAGATAGGCACTCAAATGTGCCTTTGGGCAACATTAGCAGCAGACAAATCAACGAGGTTTGCAGCTCAAACAGATGCAGAAGTGACTTTGTTGGAACGAGAACTTCAGACAGCCCAGAAAGCAAGCAGGCAGCACCACAGACAGTAGGCAGCAGGTTCTTTAGGCAGCAACACTCTAATTGAACAGTGTGGAAGCTTGATGAATCATTTTCCATGTTCTCATATAATATATTTCTTGTATAATTTTAGCCACACCACTGCATGCAGGTACCATTATGACTGTGGGCAAGTCTCTTAATTTTTCTGAGCCTTGGTTTCCTCATTTATAAAGCGGAGATAGAAATGCACGTAATATCTACTTCAGAAGACTGTTGTACAGATCAGATAAGAATGTAAAATTGATGCCAACCTTAGATATAGGTTGTCGACATGGAATTTAGAGTTCCCAAACTTGTAGCTTAGTGAGGTATGATGAACCCCAAGTTTGGAAATAGTTTGTAGGTTGGAGACCCCAAAGCTTGGGCTTGTTCCCTGTTCCCGTGGGAATCCACCCTGAAGGGAATCTCAGGCTAGCAGTTGCAGACTGAATAATGGACCCCAGGGTAAATGCTAAATACCCTTTTGTCTTAGGTAGTCTTGCCCATTGTATCAGAGACCCTGTCCCAGGAAGGCACACCTGGGCAGGAACTATCCTTTAGTATCCATTGTGTAAGTAGCCCCTTTCCCCTACACCCTAACCTCTAGCTATGATCCCTTTCTCTAGCTTGATTGTATCCTGTCAGTATAATGTCAATCATCTCTCCCAGCCCCTAGATCTTCCCAAAAGGTATATAAGTTCCCCAATTTCCTTTGTCCCTAGGAGTGGTCATCTAGCGCGGTGTCACTCCCAGGGGGATCAGGGAGCAGAGCGAAGCAGTGTTCCTTTAGACTCTGCACAAGGCGCAGCTCTGCATAAGAGGCCAAGTAGCCCTCATCCCCCTTTCCCTTGATTAAAGAGTGGTTTTATGACTATTTAATAGTCCCGCGTTTTTCTAAGTTAACAAGGTAAATGTTTGCTATTATTATTAACATAAAAATATTGACTTCAAAAGGATAATTGTTTCTGGCACAAGTTCAGAACTCATTAACTCCCTCCAGTCCTTTTTAAAAGTCTGAATTAAACCTCTTGACATAAAAACATGACCACAACCTTGATTCCTTCTACTACTCCCACTCTGACTCATACTAACTCTATTCTTGGCCCTTGTCATGACCTTCAGTTCCTTTACAAACCTCTATTGTTCCATAACATCTCCTTCATTCTAGCTTTACTTCCCTTTGTGCCCAGCCTTGACCCTTTGGTTTAGCACTTTTATGATTTATTAGCCATGGACATGAAGCCTTTGTCCCGGTGATTTTCCACTCCTCCAGAAATGTGAATTCTCCTATCTAGGGAACTCCCACCAACTATAGTCTTTGTTTCTGCTCCTCAGGCTAATGAATACTCTTATAACATTTCAGTAAATGTAGCTGATTTCACTCACTACAAATTTGTAGCCAACAACCCAAGCTGAGTTTTTGCCTTATCGCTCAATAATTTTTCTGCTTGATTCTGATTAAGTACTTATTTCATTCTCCACAACAAAAATTCCAAACCTTCTTTTCACTCTCCTTGTCATGAATTTATAGCCTTTAACTTCACAGAGAAGACTAAACCCATCCATGGGAATTTTTTCAGCACCTTCCTTCTATTACTCAAACCTTCTAAGTATTATTTGCTCTTCTATTCTTCTCTACATGTAGAAGAAATATCTGTGCTACTAAATAAAGTCAATCCTTTTACTCATGCCTTTGATCCTATTCTCTCTTGTTTCTACCAGTCAGCTTCTGTCCCTTGTGCATCATCTAGAATCGCTTCCTTTCCCCTGGCTTCTTCCGGTCTGCCTAGAAACATATTCAGGTCTCACTTATCCTAGAAAAAAAAATCTTTCTTTGATCCTTCTACTTCTCCAGTTATTGTCCCATTTTTCTCCCCCTATCCATTCACTACTAAATTCAATTAAAAAAATCTATATATGATGCTTCTATTTCTTTATTACCCACTCTTTCTTTAATGTCTTACAATCATTCTTTCTGTCCCCAAAACTCTATGGAAACGCGGTTTTCCCATTCACCAATAAATAAGTAGTCAAAGGATAGGAACAAGTAATCTTCAAAGGAAGAAATCTAAGTTTTTGACAACCATAAGAAAAACTGCTTTAAATCACTATCAAATAGAGGAATGTAAATTTCAGCCAGAGAACAACAACAGAGAAAAATGACAAATATTGAAGGTTGAGGGAAAACAGGAACACTAATACATGGTTGGTGGAGCTTCAATCAGACCAATCATTCTGAAAAGGCATTTGGAAGTATTCCATAAAAATTAAGAACTTGTTCCTACTCTTTGAATCAGCTATACCATTACTAGGCCTATGCTTCAAAGAAAGCAAAGGAAGAAGGAAAGGACTTTTAGGCACAAAAAATATTTAGAGCAGTTCTCTTTAAAATTGGAAGCCAAAGAAGTTTCTAATCAATTCCCATTGTGGAATGACAAAACAAATTTTGGTACATGAAAGTAATGGAAATAAGAAATCATGAAAGAGTTTCAGAGGGAAATGGGAATATATTTATAAAACAGAAAGCCGCAAGTAGAACTAGAATGATATATAAAATGATTTAATTATAGAGAAAAACAGCTTTGAAATTCTGATCAGTGCAAAGTACAGAAGGCTAAAGATGAACTATACCACCCCTTTATCATCAAAGAGGTAATGGATTTAAAATACAGAAAGAACCATACATTTTGGGATATTTCTAGTTGTTTTACTAGATCATGCAGGTTTTTATGATTAGGATCTTATTTTCTGCTTTATTTGTTTATTTAGTTATTCACTCATCTATCTCTCTATCATCTAGATATTTGTTATTTGTTCAATGGGGATAATGGAAGGAATGGATTATAAATGTGTATTAAAACAAACAAACAAACAAACAAATAAATAAATTAAAAATAAAAAACATAACAACCCTGTTCCCTCAAGGACCTAACCACCAAACTTAATAGCTTTTTTACCCCCAATTTTCATTCTCCTTGACTTTTCAGTACCTTTGGCATTGTTGAACATGTTTTCCTTTTATTATTCTTTTCCTTCCTTGGTTTCAGAGACCTTTCTAAATTTTCCTTTTCTGTTTCTTTTGTTGGTTTCTTATTCTCTTCTTAAACCTTTGAGGTGGGAATTCCCTAAGAATACTTGGCTCTCTTCTTAACAAATAGTAAGTGATTAATAAAAGCTTGCACAGTGATTGATTTTTTCTCTTTGGTGACTTCATTCCCATAGCTCAACTACCACCATGTTACCAGTAGGGGCTTTTCTTCTGCCCTATTTCCTCATGGTGTCTAACAGCAGGCTCATTATCTTTCTCCTTAAATCTAGTCCTCTTAGTGTTTTTTCCATTTCTAACTGTAACATCACTGTTTATCCCATCTACACCTTCATATTAATTAATAATCTTTGATTCATTGCTCTCACTCATATCTTATAATCAATAGGCTATCAATTAGGTTTGTTTTTTAAAAGTCTTCCATTACATCTCTTGAACCTCTCTCTTCTGTTCTCACTGTCATTACCTTAGTACAGGCCCTCATTACTACCCATGTGGACTAATGAATAGCCTACTAAAAGGTCTTCTGGACCCCTACCCCCTCTGTTATAATTCTGATCTGATCTTGTTGTTCCTGTG
The DNA here is from genome assembly GCF_016433145.1 of Gracilinanus agilis. Lineage (NCBI taxonomy): Eukaryota > Metazoa > Chordata > Mammalia > Didelphimorphia > Didelphidae > Gracilinanus > Gracilinanus agilis. Next base: position 548,536,763 of record NC_058130.1, read on the forward strand.
TTCCAGTCTTCAATGGCTCTCTGTTTCCTACCAAGCGTAGCTTCTATTCCTTTGCTCTGAATTCAGGGTCTTTCACAACCTGACAATACTAGATCTTTCTAGCCTTATTTCCCATCTGTCTACACTCCATATTTCAGACAGCCAGGCCAACCCTCTTCTCTAGAAATATAGTGCACTCACAGCCCTTCCCTCTGTCTGGAACACTCTTCATTCTTTTTTGCTCATGTTGGATTTTTAGATAACAACAACAATAATGAGCATTTATACAGAGCTTTAAGATTTGCAAATAACTTTACAAACATTATCTCATTTCGTCTTTGCAACAACCCTGAGAACGGGGTTCTATGATCATCTACTTTTTAACAGATGAGACTACTGAGATTAAATGACTTAATTCAGAGTTGCACAGCTAATGAATATCTGAGGCTGGATTTGGACTCCAGTCTTCTTTACTCCAGGTCCAGCACACTATCCACTGCACTACACTACTTAAATGTTTTTCTCAATATTTTGAGTGTGAGAATCATTTGAGAATCAGCTGCTATATCACTGTTTTGTCTGAGACTGGCCAAAGTCGGGCCCCTTCTGATAGGCTGTACATGTGGCCCTAGGGGAAGGGAAAGAGGGTCTCTATTTGGCTTCTCTGAATCAAAAGTATTCAATAAACACCCTTAGCAAACAAACAAACAAATAAACAAAAAGAAAGGTACCTTAGAGGTCATCTAGTTTAAGCTCCTCATTTTACAGGTGAGGAAATGGAGTCCCAGAGATAGCCAGAGATTTTCCAGAGTTTTCATAGTAAGTGACAGAATTGGAGTTTGAACCTTGGTCACTTGATTCTAAATCCAATACTCTTTCTTCTGTACCAAATCCTTTAAGCAAAATTTAACTTTCAAAGAATTCTAACTTGCAAAATATTAAATAAAATTATCATTTTCATACAAATTACGGAACCCAAGGATGGACTGGTATATGAAACTGGAAATCTATTATGCAGAGCATGCTTTTCTTTTTTAAAGTATATATTCAATTCAACATGTAACTTTCAAAGTAGTCCTGTTTCTCTTTAATTCCTTGTGGCCTGCCTTCTCTTTTCTTCTTATTTTGGAGGAATCTAATCTTTGCCCCCTCTCCCTATCTATCCTTCCCAATTGAAAAGAAAGAAAGAAAAAAGAAAAGCTAAACCATTGTCTCAAATATGCATAGTTACACAAAATAAATTCTCACTTTGTCCTACCACATTACTTCTTGTTATTCAGTCATTCCCCACTCTCTGTAACTCCATTGGGGGTTTTCTTGGCAGAGATACTTGGAGTGGTTTGCCATTTTTCAATCCAGCTCATTTTACAGATGAATAACTGAAGGAAATAGGATTAAGTGACTTGCCCAGGGCCACACAGCTAGTGTCTGAGGCCCAATTTGAACTTATAAGCATGAGTCTTCCTGATTCCAAGGCTAGGGCTCTATCCATAGTGCCAGCTAGTTGCCCACATCCTTCTTACCCATCCTTAAAGTTGAATTCAAATGCCACCATGAAGATTTCCCAAATCTCCTTGATGGTAATGACTTCTGCTGTCAGATCTCTCATAGCACTTTGCTTTGAGATCACTGACGCACTCATGTAATATCATACAATAGCTATCTTTGTTATTGTCTTAGCTCCCTCCTAGGCTTTAAGATCCTTGAATCCAGAAACTATCTTATATATGCCAACTAGTATTTAAAACTCTTTAGCAACTGGTATCGTGCTACCTACAAAGCATACATAAAGTAAATATATATGAATTTAAAAAAGATTGTACAGAATTTTTGATGGATACTGGGTGTACATAAAACCAATAAACTTTGAAGAAGATTAAGAGTACAAGATATCATTAAAGAGAAGATGGGTTGGTCACATAGTATAAATGAGTAATGAAAAAGGAAGGAGCCAGAGTATTCCACTGGTACTCTCACGACATCAAGAGAGATCAAGGAAGGCTTTCAGGCTGTTGGGTGGAACAATCCTAGTTAATTTATGGGAAGGCATGGGTAAAAATTAGAAAGGATGAGCAGCCATGGAGGGGTTATGATCTGCATAGTTGGAGGGAACTCCCAAAGTGAGATCCTGTATCCATTTGAATATTTGGAGATTTGTTGACTTAAAAAGATAAAAATCCAGGAAATTAAAAAATAATTAACTAAAGACTTTTTGAAGCTTTGGAAATCAAGACATTAAGATAATTAAAAATGACACGAACAACCCAATAGAAGATTTTTCTTATTTCATTGAAAATCTTGTTAAATGTTTCTTCTTCTTTCTTTTAGTAGATTGTAAATCTTGTAAGGTCAAGTGTTTATGTCCTTATCATCTATGTCTAATACAGTTTCTTCTAGGTCTAGCAGCTTAATAAATGAGGGAAGAATAAGGAACAAGTATTTCTAAAGTATCTAGTATATGCCAGGCACTATGCGAAGAAATGTATCAATATTCTTTCATTTGATGTTTATAACAATCCTATGAGGTAGGTGATATTATTATCCTTATTTTATGATGGATGGATGGATGAGGAAATGGAGCAGACAGGTTAAGTGACTAGCCCAAGGTCACATAGCTAATAAGTATCTGAAGCTGGATTTGAATTTAAGTTTACCTGTCTCCAGGTCTATACTGAATCAAATCAGTGATGACTGGCTTAATTTGAAAACTCTTCTAGACATATTTGCATTTTAAAATAACTTATTAATCCAAGTTAAAATATTGTTAGCACATTTTTCCATGGTAGAGGGTTTGGGGGAGAGTATGATGCGGGGAGTGGGCCTTCCAGTACTTAGGTCTCTTTTTATTCCCCTTCCTGTATATAAAAATAGCTACTCTGGAGGGTTAGTAAAAGCCACAGGCTAACAAAAATGATTTATGTGAAATGAGTTCAAATTGCTTTCAGCTAAAGGAGTCAGCCTAATATGGGAAGAAGTCATTTAGTTCATCCTATTATCTCGAGGACCAACCATGCCTTATATAATGTAAGTGTCCAAATAAATATTTGATGCTAGTGATTATTCTTTTCCAGTAATAGAAATAGTCATCATTACTCATGTGACTATTTATTTTAAAAAAATTGGTTATAAGTTTTTGTTTAATTGGATTGAATTTAATAACCAATAGGGTCTTAGCTCTGGTCTTAGTGACAAAGGGGATTCTAGAGATTACCTAGTCTAGGACATCACACTTATATAACAAATGAAGAAACTGAGGCCTTGAAAAGTTGTGACTCACCACAGGTCACAGAGTAATGGGTGGCAGACACAGAATTAGGATTGGGATCTCCTGACACCTATTCTAGTAATATTTTTACTATATCAGGACAAGTAGATGTAGGATATAAATTTCTAGGGAAGAACAACTCAAGAGAGGCTAGGATAACGGCTAAAAAAGAATGAGATGAAATACAATAGATAAAAATATAGAACATTTATTTAGATAAAAAAATTACAGCTTAAATACAGAATAGAGGAAAGGAGAACAGTAAATGGTTCAAATCTGAAGGTTTTAGGGAACTGCAAAGTCAATGAGTCAATAATATGACATGCCCGTCAAAAAGAAGCTAATGCAGTCTTTGGTTTCATAAAGAGAAACATTGTGTTTAGAATAAGGGAGTAGATAACTCTATTGTATTTTTCTCTGGTAAGATCTGGGGACCACATTTTAACAGGGACATTGATAAAATGTTGTCTGTCCAGAGGAGGATGACCAATATGATTAAAGGACTAGAGACCCCTATGACCTAGGGTCAACTGAGAACTTTCCAAGACACTTTATGTGATTAGCTTGGAGTAGAGAAGACTTTAGAGAGGGGTAGGGAGACTTGGGAAAGGCTAATTATCTGTCATGGTGAAGTTGGATTAGCCTTGACTCAAGAGGGATGAACTCTAAAATTAATGACTAGAAAATGTAGTGAGGGAGATTTAGATTATATATGGAAGAAACTTTCAAAGAAGAAAAACTGTCCAAAAGTGGTACAGGTTGCTCCAGAAGGCAGTATTACCTATGATAATAATTGGTACTAGATGGCTTGTTTCTAGTTGTGGAACCCTATAGTTCTGTGTATCTAAGATGAAAAATGAGAGGTCCTCAGGAAGATCTTAGAATTCAAGAGATAATTTATTTGTGGCACTCTCAATTAGCAACTAGCTTAGAATTCTATAATTGTGGCTTTATTTTATTATTTTATTTTTTTAAAAAACCCTTACCTTCTTTCTTAGAATGAATACTGTGTATTGGTCCTGAGACAGAAGAGCAGTAAGCGCTAGGCAATTGAGGGTTAAGTGACTTGCCCAGGGTCACACAGCTAGGAAGTGTCTGAGGTCATATTTGAATCCAGGACCTCCCAGCTTTAGGCCTGGCTCTCAATCTATTGAGCCACCTACCTGCCCCTTGTAGCTTGATGTTAGTTACACTGGGAATTTTATTTGAAGCAAAGGACCCTAGAAGCTCAGCACAGGGCAATATTGGCTCAATACTAATTCATCAGCCCTATTTAATGTACATAGCTATTGAGTACTTTGTGAAATACTCTTCTGTTAAGGGGGTGGTACAGTGGTTTGAGAACTGGAACTGGAATCAGGAAGACCTGCAGCCTTAGATATTTAATAGGTTTATGACTGGGCAAATCACTTAAATTTTGTCTGCCTGTTTCCTTTTCTCTAAAATAAGGATATAACAATAACATTTATCTCCTAGGATAGTTGTGAGTATTAGCTGAGATAATATTTGTAAAGCACTTTATAAAGCTTAAAGCACTATGTAAATGCTATTATCATCATCTTCATTATTATTAAATGAATAATTCAGAAAAGGGAAGCAAGATGCTATATAGAACTATCTGGTAGAATTCAGAGACAGATGATATTTCTAAAATATACCTATGTAGTGGAGTTGGGGGGGGACTTTTCTTGGGGGGACTTATGGGAAATAATTTCTGTGTGTGGCTGAATTAAAAAAAATTTTTTTTGAAAGTTGAAATCATCCAAGATAGCCAAATGCCTGGATAAGATATTCTACTGCAATTTATTTTGTTATTCAGTGACCCTACTATCAGAAATTCTTCTTAATCTATGCTATATTCATTACATCTTGTTTAATTTTCTGTAGGCATGGAGAACCATCATTTATTATTCTCAATACTTTTTCTCAATAACTTTCACTCAATTTAAAGATACTTTAGTTTTCTTTATTCTCATTCTTTTTAAGTTCTGTTTTCTAATACTTAAATATTGCATTTTTCTTTTGTTTCGTTGATTTCCTTGGCCCAGGAATTCATCACACCATCTATTTTACTCTAATGGAACAGCTTCTGAGAATCTAGAGGTGTCTCTGCTGTTAGTTGATAAACAACCCAAAAACCAGGCCATCCATTTATATAGGAAAAAACAAGTGGATGAAAAGTACATGTTGATCAATCAAAAAATAATCATTTACTAAGTATATACTATTCCAAGCACTATATAAGATGCTGGGATCATAAAGCCAAAAATGAAAAGGCTTTGTTAATGATATACTATTGTGTGAGGATCCACTGAGTTAGACTATCGGTGCATATGTCTTGGACTAATATTGCAGACAGACAATGAGCTTGGCCCAGAAGTAAATAAGAGGTTCAAGCTTAGATTCATTTGGAAAATGATATGTGTTTACAATGATCTCCCCATGCTTCCTGGACATCTGAATACCAATCATTCTCCTTGAAAAGCAAGGTGGCCTCAGGTCATGATACAATAATCCCTGAAGAATCAAAATGGTGGGAGTTCCAAAAAGCAATAGAGAAATGCATGACGGATTGGATGTAAGTAGACTGGATCATATTACCAACAGTGATTTCCAGGCAAGAAGTGGCATCAAGAGAGCAAAGATCTATCAGAGAAGGAAGTGGGTCAATTATGTAATAAGGAGTGATGGGATATCGAGATAGATATTATTGCTAAAATATTTAGAGAAAGTCTCCAACATGTAGGAGAGATTCTTCATGGAGGACTTAGGTAGAGACACTGCAAAAATTGACATGAGGTGAGAAGCTGTTCTCTAGTTGTGAATCTAGAGAGGTCCAAGGAGTACTTTCACTAATATAGGCCCACAGAAGCATTAAAGATGAATGGCTCTCCTAGTTCCTCTTGACAATAATATGCCATAGTGGACTTTTTCATCACATGCTTGATTAATGTCCCATATAAAAGAAAAATTATTTATACATTGCACGTATCTTATTTATACATTCTGGCATTATATTTGATCTTCAAAAACAAAAATACTCCCAGGATGCCAAAGCTTCCTACTTTCTACCACTGTGATGTGTTTTGTTCCCAATTGCTTTTTAAATTAATTTGTTCTTCCTTTCTTTCTACTTGTACAACACTGCCTAGGTTGTAAAGGTGTTATTTGTTTTAGGAAACAAATAGTAGATTAAAAGTGGAGGGTGGGAAGCAAGCAACAGATGTGAATATACCTTTGATCTCTCATTCTTGGGGGGTTGGGGGGGCCAAGCACCTGGTGGCAACAGAAATGGCAACAAAGCCCTAGTGTGGATGGGGCTTGCCCTGGAAGAAGGCTACATAACTAGTAAATCAAAGCTGAAAGCACTCTATGGCCATATGAGGGAAAGGAACTCAAGGATTGAGGGGAAAAAAATCTCACTAGTAGAATTCTGGCTAGCTTGGTCAGTAGTTAAAGTAATAATTTATATATAAACACTGCTGGGGGTGGTTGCTGTGGAGAAAGAAGGGTAGGGAATGGCCAAAAAGTAAAATAAAGTATTTGGTATGTTTTGTAGACTGGAAACAAATATTGCAAAATCCTCCAGTGGGGCACGGATGCAGAAATGTAGTTTTGAAGATAAATCACAGAACCTTCAATGAAAGGCTTTTAAAAAAAAATTTTTTTTTTTAAATTTTATCTATGTCCTGAGCAGAATTCTCTTTTTATTAGGGATTTCTTTCCTTTGCAGGAGATGCCTAACCAGCCTGCTGTGTGGCTAATGAAACCCTCAGGGTTTCTACAGTTCCTTTTGTAGAGCTGCATCTCCCCCTGGTGTTGGTCTGTTAGTGTTACTACATCATGTTATTGGCCAGAGAAATAATCACCAGTTAAACTAGGTGGAAAAAAGTTATTTCCTGTGAACTCTGTTGGAATGGATCTAAAACATTTAAATACGTCATATTTCTGACCTCTCCAGGGAACAGTTGTGTGCCAGTAGCAGTGCTCACTGATTAGAACTTTGACAGAAAAATAGCCACATTAATGCTTTGAACAATGCTCTTATCAGAATCCCAGAGCCTCGGAAGCTTAGATCTGGCAGGGACTTCAAAGGTCATCCAGTCTGACCTGGACTTGAGCAGGAATTCCTTTTACTCTACAACAAGAAGATATCCAGCCTTTGACTGTGGGCCTTAAGAAAAGGGGAAGCCGTTACTTCTAGTTTCAGCCCATTGTACTCTTGGACAGTTCTTCACAGAAAGTTTTTCCTTCCATTAAGCCCATACTTACCTCTCTGCAGAGAGGTAAATATAGTTACTCATTCTTCTCTTTGGGATCCTATCCTTCATTCACATGGATCCCCTTCAGATACCTGAAGATAAATACCACGTCGCCCCACTGCTTAGCACATAGTAGAGCCTGGCACATAGTCGGTGCTTAATAACTGAATAAATAATTTATGATGAAATTATTTTAATTTATTATAATGAACAAATATATTTTACATATATAAATAAAAATAAATTAAACAGCAATACACTAATAAAAAATTAATAAAATATTATTGAATCGAATCATTTTTTAGCCAGGCTAAATATACCTAAATATACATTCAAAGGGAATGAAGGGAATGAGCTCCACCCTTGCAGAGGGTATAGTTATGGAAAGAATGCTAGATTTGGAGTCAGAATCTGTGCTCAAATCCTAGTTTTTGCCACTTTTTACATGACATCATGGACGTTCTAGGTCTCAGTTCCTTATCTGAAAACGAGAGGCCCCTAAGGCCTCAAACTGTTTTAGCTTTAAATATGGGAATTTATAATTCTGCCTCTGGATATTTTCTCCTTTTACCAATGTCCCGCCCAACATGTTGGCCCTGAATGGAACGAAGATCTTCAGATGAAGTCTGACCAGGGCAAAAAGGTTATCGAGTCTTTCTTAATCAATCTTTTGCAGCTATGTAAAAAATCACTAAGTCCTGCATATACTTTGGCCCATTGATACCTGAGTTTATCCTGGTAAACAGTCTCCGCAGACAGTCTAAAGCAGGTTGAGGGTAACTGATGGGCGATAGACCATCAGTGGGTTAGTGGGGGATCTACCTAAACCATGTCAAAGACTTTCCTCTATGGAAGAGGCAGATAAGAACAGTTTGTTCCAAAGTCCATGAAAACAGCTGAAGCGGGTGTTATGGAATGCTCAGAGCCTTGATGGAAACAGAAGATGCTATAGTGATCCACTGCATCCCAAGTCATCCCTAGTCATCTTGACTTTTGTCTTGATACTGGACTTTAATGACTGGAAGAGAGAGTGAGGCTGATGACTTTGTACCACTTTGCCTCACTTAAATACAATTCATGCACAAATTAATGCATCCTGTGATGGCATTGGTCTTCTTTAAAAAAGAAGGTTGAACAACAAAAAGCCTGAATTCAAATCCTTATTCAACTGCCTCCCAGCTGTGTGACTCCAGGAGTCCCTTAACTTCTCTCAGACCTAGCTTCCTCATCTTAAAAATGGGAATACTAATTACATCTACTTCATAGGGTTGTTGTGAGGCCAAATGAGATAAAGTATGTAAACTGCTTTGCAAACTATACAGTATTATACAAATATCAGCTATTAAAATAATAACAGCTATTACTATCAGAAAGAGATTAAATAAAGAGAAAAAGGGCACTCATATAACTGGAAACTAAGAGGGTCCCCCCAACAATTGAAGAATGTTAATGAAATATTATTGTTTTTTATTTGAAAATTATTATGTAATTAATTTAGAATATTTTTCCATGGTTACATGATTCATGTTCTTTCCCTCCTCTCCTCCCATTCCCCCTCCTGTAGCCAACAAGCAATTCCACTGGGTTTTGCATGTGTCATTGATCAAGACCTATTTCCATATTATTAATATTTTCATTATGGTGATTATATCCCCATTGACCCATGTGATCAAGCAATTGCTTTTCTTCTGTTTCTACTCCCACAGTTCTTTCTCTAGATGTGGATAGCTTTCTTTCTCATAAGTCCCTCAGAATTGCCCTGGATCATTGCATTGCTGTCAGTAGAGAAGTCCATTACATTCGATTATATCTCAGTGTATCCATCTCTGTGTATAATGTTCTTCTGGCTCTGCTTCTTTCACTCTGCATCAATTCCTGGAGGTCATTCCAGTTCACATGGAATTCCTCCAGTTCATTATTCCTTTTAGCACAAATTTGTTTAGCCGTTCCCCAGTCGAAGGGCATCCCCTCATTTTCCAATTTTTTGCCACCACAAAGAGCGCAGCTATAAATATTTTTGTGCAAGTGTTTTTCCTTATTATCTCTTTGTGTTATAAATCCAGTAGTGATATGACTGGATCAAAGGGCAGACAGTCTTTTAAAGCCCTTTGGACGTAGTATGGAATGTTATTGTAAGAAATGATGAAAGGACCAGTTAGGAACTTGAGAAGATCCATATGAACTGATGTAGAGTGAAGTGAGAGAAAACAGAAGAATAATTTGGCCAGTAACAACAAATATCTTATAAAGAAAAGCATCTTCGAAAGACTTCAAAACTTGAATTACTGTAGTAACCACGAAGACCAGTGATGAAGTATGTTACTCCCCTCCTGACAGAAAGGTACAGAATCAAATATGCATTTTTGGATTTAGCAAATGTGTAAGTTTATTTTGTTTTTATTTGTTTTGAGGATTGTGATTTTTTTTCCCACTTCGAAAAGGGATGATGAGGCGAGGCAGGATTGCCAGGGATAGTATTGCCCAAAAAGATGAAAAGAAAGAAAAATAACACTGAAATATTTTTTAAATGTACAGAAAAGGGGGCAGCTGGGTAGCTCAGTGGATTGGGAGCCAGGCCTAGAGACGGGAGGTCCTAGGTTCAAATCCAGCCTCAGACACTTCCCAGCTGTGTGACCCTGGACAAGTCACTTGACCCCCATTGCCCACCCTTACCACTCTTCCACCTATGAGCCAATACACAGAAGTTAAGGGTTTAAAAAAAATAAATGTACAGAAGAGAACAGAAGGAAATTCAGAAAGAAAGACAGCTAAGTATGAACACTTTGAAAGTAAAATGCTGAATTTATTATATACTTTTAAAAAAGCTGGTTTTTATTAATAGAATTGAAATAGAGAAATTCTGGCTTTCACACATGATATTCTTTTCTATTCTGCTCTGTATATGGAAATATTCTTTTTGGAGTCTGTGAAGCTAAGAATAAAATAATAAAATTAAAAAAAAACGATTTGTTGGCTATTACCAGTTGCAGTTCAATATAGGGATAGAAGGAGAGGTAGGAAGACTTGTAAGGAATGAGATCTAGGAAAGGGAAGCTTCCAAGAGGGTGCTGGTCTATGTGAGTATATATATGTCTCAGAAATCAGGCTTGATTTATTGTTTTGTTGACTGTCAACTTAAGAAAGTGACTGGGATGTTTCTGTTAGAGGGAAGTAAAAATAAAGGTATATGTGGCAGCTAGGTGGCTCAATGGAAAGAGTCAGGTCTAGAGATGGGAGGTCCTGGGTTCAAATTTGACCTTATCCTAACCTATCTCACCTATGCTGGCTATGTAACCCTGGTTAAGTAATTTAACTTCCATTGCCCAGCCCTTACTGCTCTTCTGCCTTGTAACCAATACACAGTATTGATTCTAAGAAGGAAGGTAAACCCCCTTCCAAGCTTCTGGGCCTCCTAATATTTTATCCATGGACCCCCATCTCCAATGAGCACCTGTGGCCTAGAGAATGTCCCACAAAGCACAAGGGGTTTCTCTAACAGATCAAGATAGGGAGACTGAAACTGTGATTTCATTAGAACTCCCAGAGGAGGAAACTTCCTTTCCCGATGTAGATCAGCATCTTCTCTGTACTTTATATCTTATAGAGTTGACTAAGACACTGAGAGGTTTAGGGACTTGCCCAGGAAAACACAGCCAGTGTGTGCCAGAGAAGGAAATTAAAATTATGTTTTCCTATTATTGAACTTGGTTCTCTCTCTACAGAATCCCAGAAGTAAATGAGAAGTGGTTGGTTTGCCTGGAAGAGGAATTTTCAATCTTTATGTTTATTATTTGTTTGGGGGTAGGGGTGGGCCGTAAACCATTATGTTTTGGGAAGATATCCCAGGCTAATGAAGTCAGGTCTCTACTGGTCAACAGAAATGGGGGAGAAGATGGGAGGGACAAGGGTGAGCAACTAGATTCTTCAGTGGTTAGAGATCCAGGTTTGGAGATGGGAGGTCCTGGGTTGAAATCTGGCCTCAGACACTTTTTAGCTATGTGACCCTGGGCAAGTCACTTAACCTCCATTGTCTATTCTTTACCACTCTTCTGCTTCTATACTTATTATAAATTATAAGTGGAAGGTAAGGGCTTAAAAAAAAAACAGAAAAGAAAGAAGGAAGCCAATTATCTGGGTGATTTAATTCAAAATACCTGGTATGGGTTAAATGCCATCTAGGCTCCTTTTTCTTGAGTCTTTTTGTATTTTTTTTTCAAAACAACCATTCCTCCTCCTTTTATCTTCTTCTCTTCCTTTATTCTAACACTAAATTACAAAATTAATGGCTATGCTGTTAGAACCATTTGGTCCTAGGGGAGTATTGACATACTTGGAAGAACTGTGTAGGAGGCATCTTAAAATCATTGTTTCAATGTACTGTTAATATTTTTTCAATATTTCAAGTTATAGGATAACAATAACTAGTGTTTAATGCAGTATTTCATCAATCATTCTCTCAACAAGCATTGATTTAAGCCCTGAATTGTACTAGATCCCAAGGACCCAAAGGCAAAACCAAAATTGTTCCTTCAAGGAATTTATATCATTTTGGAGGAAATGACATGTATATAGAATACACACAAATTAAAGAGTAGATAATAGGTGGAGGGGCACAGTGAGGAGATACTATCAACAGGGGTATCAGGAAAGGCTTCTATAGGGGTTGGTGCTTGAATTAACCTTTGAAGGAGGCTAGGGTTTCAAGGAGTAGGAGATGGGGAGAGAGTTCATCCTGGGTATGGAGAAAGACTGTGCAAAGTCATGGTGATACTGCTTAAGAATGTGCCAGGGAGAGTGAGTAAGCTGGTTTGACAGAATCCTAGAGTGTGTGAAGGAGAGTAATGCACTAATGAGTAATCTAGAGTCTAAAAAGATAGCCTGGAGCCCCAAAGTTTCAGAGTACTTGATGGAGATTATCTAATTTCATTCTCAAAACAATCAGGTGAGTTAAGTACTTAAAAAAATTAAATAGGTCTGGAATTTCACCAATTTTGAAAGCTCCCTGTGAGGAATCCCCTCAACCAAGGCATTACATATCTACTCTGAGGAGTAGAGAATTTCTTGGGGGCATTGGGAAATTAAGTGACTGGTCTAAGGTTACACAGGCAGTTTATCAGAGATGGGGACTTAAATTCAGGTTCACATGACTCTAAAGCCAGCTATATTAACCTTATTTTATTTTACAGATGGAAAAACTAAGACTCAGAGAGTTAAAGTGACATGGTCACCCCTTTGGTTTATCATTATGTATCTGTAGTGAGTCATGAATGAGTCAAATGTATATGTCATTCTGTAGAGAGATATAATCAAAATCTTATTCAAAGGATTTATAAAATCATTCATTTGATTGGGGAACTAAACCAGAGAATTCTATTAATTATGAAACCAGGAAAGATTTCTTATAGGAGATTGCACTTGAGAAGAATTAGTTAGTTCTTTATTTTCATCTCATTTCTGTTTCTTCTCCTACCACCTTCTCTCTCTGGCTCTATATGTTCCCCTCCTATTTCATCCTCTTGAGATAGAGATTGAGGAAAAGAAGGGGTTGGGGATGAGGGGGAAAAAGGAAAAAGATGGGGACAGATTGAATAAGGAGAAAAGAATGGTGTAATATGATGGGGTACAAGTTTAGAAGGAAAATCTTTCCTTGGGAAAATAATCAGACCAGAGCAATAATTTCTATTTCTTTTCTTATTTTTTGCTTTAAGGGAAGGTGAACAATTTTAAATTCTTTACAACAGTCATGGGTTAATCATATTGATATGGCAATGAAGTGTGCAGGGTATTCATAAGCTCTGCCTCGCTGGTGTGATATTTGGGGGACTTTTTTGCAGACTTTGTTGGCTCTTATTTCTACAGGAGACTTATCTTAAAGGATTTAATTTTGTTGAACCAAATAACCCAATCTGCTACTGATTATGTTAGATCAGGAAAAGGTATTATAGTTGTAGCTTTTCCATTGAAAATAAATATCTTCCCTTGAAATGAAATTAAAAGGCAAATATTTGAGGTAGCACTGTAGATTGAACACCAGGCCTGGAGTTGGGAAGACCTGAGTTCATCTGACCTCAGATACTTCCTAATTTTATGACCTTTGGCAAGTCATCTAACTCTAATTGCCAGCTCTTGCCATTCTTCTGTCTTAAGCATTGATACTAAGACAGAAGATAAGGGTTAAAAAAAAAGGCAAGTCCATGAGGGCCTGATTAAAAGTTAAAAAAAATTTCATAGAAAAGTCTGAAATTGATAACTTCATGGAGTTCAGAAGACTGGGAGAGATGATCTCTAAGGTTCTTTTTAGCTCCAGATCCTATGATGTGAGGAGAATCCAGCCAATTATACTATAGTTTTATAATAAAACATTTATTGAGAACCCGTGGGATCATCCATAGTTTCCACTTGGATAAGTTGCCATCATCTCAGATTCAACATGTTTAAAAGAAATTCATTGTGTTCCCTGAACTGAACTGAGCTTCCTCCCATGACTTCCCTATTTAAAAAATCAATTATCTTTTCTATAATATGAGTTTGTAGAAGCACCTGTTTATTAAATAGAGTTTCAGCTGAGCAAATACTAAGGTTCCTTCCAGTTCTTTAAAAAATGAAGTCCCATTTCTCCTATCCTGAATCTCCTATTTCTCATCATGGCACAGATGTGACCCTGGATTCTTGAAGGTTATTCCAAGTCATACCAAGCTGGAAATGTTTGGAGCGCAGACCCAGTGAGAGACATGTCTATTATTTGGACCAGCTTAGCTACATTTGGAGAAATTCATCACCAGGCTTGCTGCAGGGTGGTGAATTTTCCAGCCATGGGAATTCTCAAAGGCCAACTGCTAAGTCACTGAGGGGCTGTGATCTGCATAGAACTCATGCTGATAAAATGATAGATTCTTGAAGTATTCTTTGAATGTATCATCATTCTCCCACCCTACTTAGTTTAAATCCTTGGAATGATCTTTGATTCCTATCTCTATTTCGCACCTGTGTGTCTACTTGAATCAGTCAGAAAACATTTACCTATTGGATCTTCCTTTAGGATAGTTTTCATATAGGTCCTCCCTTTTTCCTTCTCTATTCTCACTGTTCCCACTCTAACCTGGGTGCTTATCCCCATCCTTCTAGAGCAGTGGTTCCCAAACTTTTTTGGCCTATCACCCTCTTTCCAAAAAAAGTGTTACTTAGCGCCCCTGGAAATTAATTTTTAAAAACATTTTAATAGCAATTAATAGGAAAGATAAATGCACCTGTGACCATCATTGCTTCCCTGGATTCCTACAGCACTCACCAGGGGGCAGTGGTGCCCACTTTGAGAATCACTGTTCTAGAGCATTGCTATAACTTCCTACTTCTAGTTACCTTACACTCATAAAAACTAGAGCTGTAAGGAACCTCAGAAATGATTTCATCTAACTAATATTAGAGATAAGAAACCTGAGGCCAGACAATTGAGTCTATAATTTACCTGAGGTTATTCAATGATCAAATTAGGTCACAGGCAAAGCCTAGTAGAGCAGTAGATTACTTGCTTGTTTGGATTATCCCATTTATCCCCCTTTATTGGCTTAGATAATTGAAGGTATACTATTTTAATTGCTTTTACCAGAATTTATGGTAGAATACAATGAGGATCTACTCCCTTCTTTAAATATATATATATGCATATATATATGTTTTGTCAGAGAAATTAAACACCTTTATTCAAAGTTATAGGTCAACTCTAGGAAGCAGTTGTTTTATTTTTATTTTTAATTTATTTTTAAATTTTATTTTTTTATTAAAATTTTTTTTCTCATGGTTACATGATTCATGTTTTCTCCCTTCCCCTCAGCCCTCCCCACTCCTGAGGTTGACAAATAATTCCACTGGATTAAAACCAATTTCCATATTATACATTTTTTAAAAAAGAGCAATCCTTTAAAACCAAAACCCTAAATCTCATGCCCATTTAAACAAGTGATAAATTACATGGGAAACAGATGTTTTGAATGACCATCAAGAAGCCTGCTGAATCCAGACAATGGCTCTCTCATATGCTATATATATTGGAGGCCTTTACAGTTCTGATTGAGATAGCCTAAGGATATCTCTGTGGGATAGGGAATTGGCTGTCATTGCCATGGACTATCATTTCCAGTCTCAAGGACTTTGGAAAGGGTAGAATTTTTGTGAAATTCGCATAAGAGAATCAGGAAATGTTGATATTTGGCAGGACCAAGGGTTTAGTTTAATGTGGAACCATCAGGAGGAAAAAGTAGGCTAAGGGCTGATCCCCATAGCCAGCTCAATCTCTGAAATTTCCAGAATGGTAGAGTTGATTTGATGAATGTTGCCAGAGCAAGATATGAAAAGGGGAAGCTAAGGTGAGGTAGAAAGCAACAGTATGCTCTCTGGGAAGACGTCACTCTTCCTATCCAACTAAGCATTCTACCTTTTTTTATGAGGTTCTGTTTGGTCAGCCTTCACTATTTCTAGGCCAACTGAGAATCAAAAGACTTCTGCACCACTGTACCATCTTAGTTCCTTGCTGAATGTCTCACTTTTTGCTTCTTGCTATGGGAATAACAATCAATTAGTGTTATAATTAAAATGCAAGTTTCTTGGGGGCAGCTAGGTGGCTTAGTGGGTTGTGAGCCAGGCCTAGAGACAGGAGGTCCTGGGTTCAAATCTGGCCTCAGACACTTTCTAGCTGTGTGACTCTGGGCAAGTCACTTTAGCCCCATTGCCTGGCCCTTACCACTCTTCTGCCTTGGAACCAATACACAGTATTGAATCTAAGATGGAAGGTAAGGGTTTAAATAAAAATAGGACTGGCTCTCAATCTACTGAGCCACCTAGCTGCACTCCCCCTCTCCCCACTACCATTGTCCTTTTAAAATAAGCAATCTCTCTTTGGGTGGTCCTAAAGGCCCTTTTAGGAACTCTCTCTCTCTCTCTCTCTCTCTCTCTCTCTCTCTCTCTCTCTCTCTCTCTCTCTCTTTCTCTTTTTTAAACCCTTACCTTCTGTCTTAGAGTCAATACTGTATATTGGCTCCAAGGCAGAAGAGTGGTAAGGGTAGGCAATGGGGGTCAAGTGACTTGCCCAAGGTCACACAGCTAGGAAGTGTCTGAGGCCAGATTTGAACCTAGGACCTCCCATCTCTAGGTCTGGCTCTCAATCCACTGAGCTACCCAGCTGCCCCCAGGAATTCTCTTTTAAAAAAATTATTGATGTATTTTATTTTTATGTTATTTTCATTTTGGAATATGTCCCTCCCTTTTTCTCTCCCTAGAAGCCATTCCTTGTAATAAAGAATAAAAAAAGAGAGAGAGAAAAAAAGACAACTCAGAAAAACTAATGTATCAATAGATGCATTAGGATATAGCACAAACCTTGGCATGGACAGCCTGGCTCTGAATCATCCCTAATCTCAGTGGATCCAAGCAAGTTTCACAGAGTCCAAAATCTCCTTTCAAATTTGTGCTCTCTACTAGGTTTCTCCAGGATCAGGTTCAGTCCCAACCCACCTTCAATGACTTGGATTCCTGGTACAGCTCCAAGTGACTAACTTTTATCTTCTTGTCTCACTAGAGCTTCTGTCTCCATGAAAAAGTACCAAGAAGAAAGAACTCCTCCTAAGGTGTTAAAACAATTTTGTTTTCTTTATTGAAAAGCTCATCTGGTTCACTTTGATTTCTCTTTTCTACTTAAAGGACATGCATAAGAGAAAACTTCTAGGAGACTTTTTATGGTTTGTACCAGTATGGCAATATTGATGCTTGAATAAAAAAAAAAACCTTGTTAATCTCAGTCCCTTGAAGACCTTAATGCAGAAAATTCTTCTGATTTATTACAGTCTCATATCAATAGAGTCTGACAGTAAATGTAATATTTCACAGCAAGTCCCCCAGCTCTGCAAAGAAAAGAAGGAGTTACATTTCCTCTACTCTTCTCCAGGGCTAAGTTTTGTGGTCATTATAATTATGCAGTGTCAGGGGCTTTCTTTTTAATAGTAGTTTCCTGAATTAAAGTTCTACTTTCTATGTGCATAAAAGTGTTTTTTGGAGCCTGTGTCACATATAGTGGGCTTGTCTAACATTTATGGCTGTTTTCATCAAATATATACCAACAGAATGTCAAAGATTTTTTTTAAATCTGAAGAAAAATGGAAGCGAAGTCCACTACTTTTCTAAGTAGATGTGACTTATATCTAGATTTCTGCAAAATATACGGACACTGGAGAGATATTAAAAGTTAACTTGTCTGATGATATTAATAACTTGATTGGGAAAGGCAATGGTAAACCCCAAATAGAGCTCACACATTTTATATATTGATCTGAGAAAAGGGTTAGAGCAAGAGGAGAGATTATGTTAATTGAAGGTGATATTGTGGAAAATTCACTGAGGCCCTGAAACCGGGGCTGAGGGAAGGATAGTAAAAATGAGAAACTGGCCCTTTGATAGGATATGTTGAATGAGAGCCATAATGTGAAGGAAGAGAAGTTATCACTCTCTCACAGACCCACCTATCTACAATGGTAATTCCATTATTCTGTTTTGTCTAAGATATGAGTAGAAGGCAAAACAGTGATAAATCAGAAGAATTTTCTGCATTAAGCTGGCATCAAGGGACTAAGATAAACAAGGTTTCTTTATTCAGGCATCAATATTGCCACACCGATAAAAACCATAAAGTCTTCTAGAAGCTTTGTCTTATGTGTGTCCTTTAAGTGGAAAAGAGAAATTCAAAGTGAATCAGATGAGCTTTTCAATAATAAAAACAAATGATTCTTTAACACCCCCCCCCCCCAATAAAAAAGCACCTTAGAAGGAGAGGCCCTTTCTTTAAGGTGCTTTTTTATTGAGCCAGATATACCAATGAGATGAGAAAACAAGGGTTAGTCATCCAGAGGACTGTAACAGAAATCCAAGTCATTTAAGTTGGATTGGGATTGAACTTGATCCCAGAGAAACTTAGTAGAGAGTGCAAATTTGGACCCTATGAAACTTTTCTGGGTCCACCCAGAATAGGGATGATTCAGAGCTAGGTGGCTCACGAAGAGGTTTGCTCCATATAGAAATAAGTCCATCTATGGTCCATTCTGTGATAGCCATACACAAGAAGGGACACAGCAGAATCAGATCAGTCTCTGAGAGAGGTGGTGGTAGGTTTGAGGTGTCACTCTGTTATCTATGCCTTTCCTCCTTGACTTCGACTTCTCTTCTTGACTTGATGTTGAGTCCTATAGAAAAATAATTTTGTTTTTTCATACCAGTGGCTAAAGATGGATAATCCAATGATAAAATGAAGGAAGGTGATAAGCTAAAGTAAAGTGTGCTTATTAATTAAAAAGGGGAAGATGCAGACTAGTGTTGTCAAACTCAAATAGAAACAGATTCCTGATGACTGATGTTAATTTAGAAAATCACAAGTTTTGTTAATTCCAGGAGAGGGAGAGACAACATAATCATGTAACCATGAGAAAAAAAAGAAAATCACAAGTTAACATTATCTACATTTTATTGAAATTTTATTTATTTTGTTAAAGATTATCCAGTTATAATTTAATCTGGTTCTAGGGCACTTGGGAATTTCAAGGGAGAGTCTGATACCTTTGGTGTAGGCTAACTTTAGGATTTAAAATATTGTATCTTTTTTTTTTTTTTTTTTATTCTAGAGCTAGTTAGGACTAGGGGCAGATGAGATAAGCAGTCACCTACGGAACAACAACCAGGAGAGCACAAGAGATAACTTTCCAATAATACTAAAATAGACTAGTGATCTCATTAATGTGGACATTCTCTGTACCTGTGAGGAACACATTTCATTTGTGCTGACCCACATGGAGTCTATGTCCTCTCAGAAGTTTACCAAAGGAGTCCCCTCAATGTGTTGGACCCTTCCCTGCTTTCTCTTGGTCACCAATGAAAGACATGAGCTATTTATCAGTTATTTCTCACTCTTGCTATGTGACTAGATTATAGTCTTTTCTGATCATGTGTAAGATAATGATAAAGTATTTTGAAAGCAGAGGAAGCTGGGGAAGGGAATCAAGAAAGATTTAATGTAGAACTGAATGAAGAAGAAAATGAAGAATTGTAAGGGGTTGAATTGAGGAAGGAGGATATTCCAGGCATGGAGAGTGGCCTGAGTAAAAGCATGGAAATGGGCAATGGAATGTTATATGTGAGGAGCAAACAGAATGGGGAATAATTCATAATAATCCTGGAAAGATAATTTGTAGCCATGTGGTAAAAGGCCTTCAAATGCCAAACACAGAAAGTGTTTTATTTGATCCAGAGATAATAGGGAATTTGCTTTATTGAGCAAGGAAGTGACTTAGATCTATGTTTTATCAATATCATTTTGGCGGCTGTATGGAGGATTGATGGAGGCAGCTAGGTAGGTCAGTGGATACAATGCCAATCCTGGAGTCAGGAAGATTGAATTCAAATCCAATGTGAGGCATTTACCAGCTATATGGCCTTGGACAAGCCATTTAATCTCTGTTTGCCTTAATCCACTGGAGAAGGTAACAGCAAACCTTTGCCAAGAAAACCCCATGGACAGCATTGGTACCCTAGAGTCAGTGGGGTCATGAAGAGTCAGATATGACTGAATGACTGAACAACAATGGAGGATGGAATGGAGAGAGGAGAAATCAAAGGCAGGGAGACTAGTTAGAAAGCTATTGTAATAATTAAAAAGGAGTATTTTTAATTCCTTGGAGAGTATAATGGCCTATGACTCACAGCTATGCAATAATACAGTAGAATATTGGTATTCAAAAGAGGAGCCTTTCAGAAGGTTAGAGTCATTAAAAGAGGTTTGAAATTTCCTCATTTAAAAAAACATATTTTGAATGTCAGAAAATTTGGTCCTCTATAGAGTGTTTATGACAGCTGAAGTAAAATGTATTACCTTCGAGGCTAAGAGCCACTCAAAGTGAAAAATAATACACAGGAGTCAGTTTTTAGACCTTGTTTGGGGCACCCAGATCCCTTCTTGGGGCTGTAATTGAGTGAAAGCATTCTATTGCTTTAATGAGAATATCAGAACCATGATCATTTCCCCAAATTTCTCACTTGTGAAGTCTCCTGAGGAATTGTAGGGGATTTGAAGCATGCTAGACATAGACATAATATTTGCAAAAGAATTGAAACCAGTTGGTAACTGAAGAGATAAATGATGCTAATAACCACAAATAATAGTGCAAAAATTGAACATCCTGTGGGAGCTTTTTTTTTTTTCTTTTCTCTAAGAGGAGCTAGTACTATAAAATTAGACCTTCTTAATGTGATTTCAAAGGCTTCTTCTAGTAATCAATGAGCTAAATAGTGTTGGCAGGGAGACATTCTGGCTTCCTGAGAATTCCATGGCATTCCAAGCAAACCTGGCAGATAACAACTTCCTTGACAGCTGTTCCTCCCATTTATTCCCCCAAATAATCTTTTCCTATGTTTGTCAGCTGCATCTTAGCACGAGTGCAATATTCAATCTGCAGAAATTAATTTGTCTTAGGAGGGTTTTCATTTTCACTTAGCACACAATTTCCTCAAAATGAGGATAGTCATTCTTGAAGAATAATGCCAACCCTCACGTGTACATTTCAGTAAATATGCTCAGGCAGAATACTTTGATGTCTACATGGAATATTTTTATGTCATTGCTTCTTTAATATCCCAGAATTCAATAAAAGTCTGATTTGATCATCTTGAGCTAATATGTAAAATTAAGGTATTAAAAGCACCATTCACATGAAAGTTATAGCATTTTGTGGGCATGTATGTATCTGCCTATAAGGAATATGTTTTAACAAATTATCTTCAGTGTATTGATTAGAATTTATTGACATCCAACTCAAGATATCACCCTATGATGTCATTGATCCTCTTCAGAAACAAAGGACAGATGACAACAGTTGTAGAAAAAATTATATCAGGTTCTACTTCAGGTATGCTGGTAGCACGGGGATCCAGAAACGGTAAGAGCTTTTTCAAAATTTCTTCTGTTACTTTTGTGAAAAGTAATGAGAGGTAGACATCTTTGAGATGGTCATAGCAGTATAGTTGCAATTAACCCTAAGTGCTGGTTTTGAACTGTATTCTCTCATGATTTTAAACTTCTGCCTTAGTTTCCTCATCTGTAAAATGGGTAAAATAGTCTTTACTTTCCAGTGTTTTTGCGAGGATAAAATGAAATGTTTGTAAAGGGGTTTGTAGACCTTAAAGCATTATATTATATAAATGTATATAAGTGCTAGCTAGGTGGTGCAGTGGATAGAGTATTGGTCTTGGAGTCAGGAATACTTACCTTCATGTGTTCAAATCCAACCTTAGACACTTACTAATCATGTGACACTTACTAATCATGGACAAGTCACTTAACTCTGTATGCCTCAGTTTCCTCATCTATAAAATGAGCTGGAAAAGGAAATGGGCGAACCACTCTTGTATCTTTGCAAGAAAACCCTGAATGAGATCAAGAAGAGTTGATCGTGATTGAAAAATGACTGAACAGGGGGCAGCTGGGTAGCTCAGTTGATTGAGAGTCAGGCCTAGACACGGGAGGGGTCCTAGGTTCAAATTTGACCTCAGACACTTCCTAACTGTGACCCTGGGCAAGTCACTTAACCCCTATTGCCTAGCTCTTACCACTCTTCTACCTTGGAGCCAATACACAGTATTGACTCCAAGATGGAAGGTAAGGGTTTAAAAAAAAATGACTGAACAACAAGAATTAGTTATTACTTCAGCTGTCATCATATCTTTAGCCAAGAGGTATTCAGATTGTGCTACTTACCAATCATGTGTTGCATAATGTACCATATTTATAGCACACCACTTACGGCACAGAAGGAGTGGCTAAATATTAGACTGTGGTATCAGGGGAGGTCAAGAGGTACAGTAAAAAGAAAGTAAGACAAAGAAAGGAAAAATATTCTTGGTGATAAAATAAAATAAAAATAAATAAACATAAATTTATTTATAATTTACTTATAATAATTATGTAATATAGTATACAATATACAATAATATAATATATAATATTTCTTGGTGCTAAAATGAAATAAATAAAAAATAAATTTATAAATTTATTTATTATCTATAATATGCTCATAATAACCCTAATAATTAAATAAATAACCATAACTAAATATTTAAATAAATAATTCAGATCACTGTATTTAAATAAAAAGTAAAATAAACCTAAAAATAAATAAATAAATATAAAATAAATCTTAGGATCATAAAGGTTTAAATGTTAGAGAACATCTAGTCTAATCCTCTCATTTTATATTGGAGAAAACTAGGGCCCCATGAAAGTATGTGATTTAGCTAAGATCATTTAGCTAGATTTGGGGAGGGACCTCAAACAGAGTTGTGCCAGAGCCAGCTCACAACGCTTTAGAGAGTTAATTGTTAAATTTTCANCCTTCCTTCCTTCCTTCCTTCCTTCCTTCCTTCCTTCCTTCCTTCCTTCTTTCTTTCCTACCTTCCTTTAAAAAAACAGAAACCTCCCTTATCTTCTGTCTTAGAATTGATACAAGTATCAGTTCCAAGGCAGAAGAGGGGTAAGATCTAGGTAATTGGAGTTAAATGATTTGCCCAGGGTCTCACAGCTGAGCCCAGATTTGCCCCTAAATCCTCCTGATTCCAGACCTGGCTCCACTTTGTCTTCATAAAAGGAAACTGCATCAGATTTCAGACCATGAATAATGAGATCTATTGACATTTTCTATTAGTTTTCCTTTTGTGGAAGAATGGATTTTTCCATCTGTAACTTGGCCTTTAATGTATTTTCCACATTTAGGTCAAGGATACTTTCCCAGTCATCCTTAATTTCAGTGTCTTCCAGTTGAAATGATCTCCAGTTTATCCTGCTTATATCTTTGTACATAGTTGTTTGCATGTTGTCTCCCCATTAGATGTGAGTATCTTGGGGCCATAAACCTTTTTGTGCTTTTCTTTTTATCTCCTACTCTGTATAGTGCCTGGTGCATAGTAGGTCCTTAATAAATGACTTTTTTTTTTTTAGGCTTTATATAACAATCCTTATGAGATAGGTAAAATAAGCAGGAAGGAGAAAGACTACTGGTGAAAAGATCTATGACTGGGACTGAAATACAAAAAAACCAGAATGAGTTGTAAATAAAAATCCAAGGGAAAGAGAGAATTGAATTAAACAAAATATATTTATTTCCACAAAACTTAATTCAGCAAAATACCTTTAATGCAACAATAAGTTAGATAACTAGTTGTTAGGTGATATCATATGGCCAGGAGTTTATTCTGACTTCTCTCCATCCTTGCTGCCTTAATTTATGAACCTTCACATCATTCTCAATGATTTTGGCACTTAGGTCTCACAGTTGTTTTTTCCAGCCCATCCATATCCACATTAATGACCTTTCTAATACCCTGGCTGTGACCTTCTCTGGTATCTTCTCCTTCTCCTGACTCTTCTATCTCTATTTTTTTTAGCCCTTAACTTCTGTGTATTGGCTCAGGTGGAAGAGTGGTAAGGGTGGGCTATGGGGGTCAAGTGACTTGCCCAGGGTCACTCAGCTAGGAAGTGTCTGAGGCCGGATTTGAACCTAGGACCTCCTGTCTCTAGGCCTGACTCTCATTCCACTGAGCTACCCAGCTGCCCCCTCTTCTATCTCTATTAATGCCACCATGTGATTCTTTCATCTTGAAACCTTGGAATAATTTTTGACCTCCCCTTTCTTTTTCAGCTACATCCATTTCTTTTCTAAGTTCTGCCCAATTTATCTTCTTTTCCATTTCTATTATTATTACCCTAGTTAAATTCTTCTTTACTTCCAATATGGACAGTTTCAACATTTAAAAATTTAAAAACTCTACTTCTCTACTTTCTATACTTCTGATAAATTAATCTTACTGTACAACTCAGATTAAGTTGATTCCTTGGTTAAAAACTGAAATAGCTCTCCATTGCCTTATAGAACGAATCCCATCCTTTTTAGCCTAGAATCCCAGGTCTTCCATAATTACCCAAACTACCTTTCAGAATAGGTTCATATTACAACTCATATAGTCTCTGCTCTCACTAAACTCGACCATTCATTATTCCTCCATTATATGCAATGCTTCCTCATCTCAATGCCTCTTCTCACTTATTTTTCATTCTTGAAATGGTCATCTCCATCCATCAACATCCTCCCCCTCAGTGCTTCTAGGGCCATCTTAGATATTGCCTCTCTTAAAAGAGATTTCTTGGGTCATCTCTATCTTGAAGTGATCACCTCTTTTCATTAAACTTTTTTTTTTTTTTTTTTTTTTTTTTTTTCGGGTTGAGGCAAGTTTATTTACAATCAGGAAGGTAAAAGTATAAGAATAAAGAGAAAAGGGAGAGGCTAGTCCAGGCCAAAGGCCTAGACAGAGAGAGAAGGTTAAAAAGCTAAATAAATGAAGCTGTAAGCCACAAGGCCCAGCAACCAGATAGGCAGAGTTTGGAATCGGCCCAGCTAGGCCAAGGAAGTCAGCCTAACTTACCCACGTGACAATACAGAGTGTAAGCGTTCTGTGGTCTCAGGAGATCCTTCAGCATCGAGTTCAAACTGGAACTGCCTCCACAGGAAGTGAGTAACATACTTTTCATTAAACTTTTTAAGGAAAAAAACAACACAACAAACAAACCCCTTACCTTCCATCTTAGAATGGATACTAATACATTCTAAGGCAGAAAAGAAGTAAGGGCTAGTGTTGATTTTAAAATTAATATCCAATAACTAAATATTATATTTAATAAAGTTTTATTAATAGTAACTAAAGAAAGAGACTAACTAAAAGGTACTAACCAGCCAGCTCCCAGGAACCAAAGAGAGAGAAGGAGGAGTTACAGCCAAATATAAAACAATAACGTGACCACCCAAACATGGAGGCTCAGGAGAGATTAAAGGGAATTTTGGGAAAACTAAGGGACTTATGGGGGATGAAGTCCAAGGTTCAAAATCTCCATTTATACACTCGGCAATTGAGATGAAGTGTCTTGTCCCACAGCAAGAAAAGTATCTGAAGCCAGCTTTGTACCTGACTCCAGGCTTGGCCTTTATGCTACCTAGCTGCCCTGTCAGTGACATTTATTAAGCCTTTAACTTTGTGCAAGGCATTGCTAGATTCTGGGAGTACAAAGCCAAAGCCAAACAGCCACTGGAGTTACATAACTATCCCTCCTTCTAAAGCACTTTGGTTAAATCTTTCCTAATTCTTTTCTCACATTCTGCATTGTATTTGAATTGTTTACATGTCTTATTGCTCCTAATAGATTCTAAGCTCCTTTAATCAGTCATTCAAAAGCGTTTATTAAGCATCTCCTATGTGACCTTGTAGAGGGACCACGTCTCATTTATGTTTCTTAGAAAGCATCTAATAGAGTATACTAAACACCTTGAGAGCCAGATTATTGCCTTATTTTTAATTTGTGTCTCCAGTGCCTAGCCTCAGGCTTTGCTCATAATATGTGCTTAATAAATGTCTGCTGAGCTACTGAACTGAAAAAGAAAGATTGCTTAATATTTGAATAAATGGATGCTGTTTTTTATATTTCCCAAAGGAGAAATTGAAAGGA
Organism: Gracilinanus agilis; assembly: GCF_016433145.1. Lineage (NCBI taxonomy): Eukaryota > Metazoa > Chordata > Mammalia > Didelphimorphia > Didelphidae > Gracilinanus > Gracilinanus agilis. The sequence continues at coordinate 548,562,846 of NC_058130.1, forward strand.
CTGAATGTTTAAAAAAAGTGAGCAGAAGACCAGATTCACAAAAGAACCAGGTTTTGGTAGAAATGTTTTTAAAATTGTTTAGGGACAGTAAGGTAGATCAGTGAATAGACAGTGGGATCTGGAGACAGGAGGTCCTGGGTTCAGATTTGATCTCAGATAACTGTATGACCTTGAGCAAGTCATTTAACTCCAATTGCTTAGCCCTTACCCCTTTTTTGCCTTGGAACTAGTATCATTTCTATGGAAGATAAGGGTTTAATTTTTCTAAAAATTGCTTAGAAAAGGGCTTGGGGATAGGGCAGCTAGGTGATTGAATGGGTTGGGAGTCAGGCCTAGAGATGAGAAGTTCTGGGTGCAAATTTGACGTCAGGTACTTCCTAGCTATGTGATCTGGGCAAGTTACTTAACCCCCATTGCCTAGCCCTGGTTTACCACTCTTCTGCCTTAGAACCAATACATAGGACTGATGGCTTAAAAAAAGAGAAAAGAACTGGGCACATAGTAATTGTTTAACAAGCATTTGTTGAATTCAACTGATAAGACATTAAGACAATTTTCTGAGGCAACCATTGAATTCCATGCCATATAACAAACCCAAATAAGGTTAGGTAAGGATTTTCATTTTTCATTTGTTCCAAATAGATCTAGCAAATGACCTTGCAAATATTTATATCTATGTGAAAAGGGGGAAAAAGAAACATTTAAAGTTTTAATTTCAATTTGGCTAATCCAAATGACTGATGTGTGCTTTCATGATGTGTATATGGGTAAAATATGTCAGGTATTTGTGGACAAAAACAGTATGACACTTCTATATTCCCCAGCTGTGATTTCTAAAAATCTCTAGATCACTGGGGATATTCAGTAAATATGAGCAGTCCTCTTTAGTTGTTACTGCTATTTCCTGAGTCAACAAAGACCTTGTCTTTTGGGGATACACAACCAGCTATCACATCACTACCACTTTCTTTTCTCAATCACCTTCTGATTCCCTACTTCATTTCTCCTCTTACCCAACAAGAGTTTCAGAATACAGATGAGGATGAGGTCTCGGTATCTCTGTCTCTGTTCTGTAAAAATCAATTTCAACTTTTACTTCTTGAAAAATCCTTGCTCCTAGATGAAGAAGTTCTTCTATCTGGAAATGAGGTTAACTAAGAATCCACACACCATGGATGGCGATAATCGTTAGAGTAATGCCATTTCCCATCACCCAATGCAACCTGGAGAGAGCTCTCCAATGAAATTGAAGTGCCAGTAATAAATACTTAATAAATGAGTGTTTAGAACAGTGGTGGGCAAATTTTAAACACTTAATAAATGTTCATTTTCAAACTAGATCATTCATTTATAAACACATCTTCTGTGGGGATCGAAATTGTGAGGCAGCTAAATGCACAGAGTAGTGGTATCAAACTCCGATAGAAAAAGGGGGGCAGGGCAAATAGACTATATGTAAGGATCTCTATCAGAGGGCAGCCCGTTGATATAAAATCACATATAAGCATCCCTTCTGCATCACGGCTTTCCTCATCTTGGCTATATCCTGGGCCAGCATAAGAAATTAAATGAGAAATTTGAGGGAGTTTTGTGGAAGCTGCAGACCACGTATGAAGGCCAGCGGATGACACAGAAAAAGTTTAGAAACTCAGAAATGCATAAAATATATGTCTACTATTGTATATTATCAACATATTTTATCTTCAAATACTATAAATATACACAGTAAACCCTCCACAAATGAAAAAGAAAATTTTCAGACTTCTGGTACCAAGAAAGGGAACAAAAAATTTTATTTGGATTTTTCAGATTGCTGGGGGAATGGGATGGGTGCCCAGCACCTATCCTCTTAACCCATGATGTGGAAGGGATACCTATACTAACATTACCTATGTCCCATTGTATTTTTTGTTAAATATTTCTCAATTACATTTTATCCTGATTCAGTCTGCCCTCAAGAGTATTGTTGGATTTGACACTGCTGGTGCAATCGGGAAAATCTGAGTACAAATCCCACTTTACACACTTCTTAGCTGTCTGGCCATTTTACTTAAACTTCTCTTAGCCCAACTTTCTTCTGGAACAAATGAAAAATCACCTATAGAGTACTTCATAAACTTTAGAGTTCTATATAAATGTAAACTATCTCTGGTGGCTCGGTGGATTGAGAGCCCTGGAGTCAGGAAGACCTGAGAGCAAATCTAGTTTCAAATATGTACAAGCTGGGTGACCCTGGGCAAGTCACTAAACTCTGTTTGCCTCAACTTCCTCCTCTTTTAAATGAGGTTGAGAAGGAAATGACAAACCATTGCAGATCTTTGGCAAGAAAAATCACAAATGGGTCACAAAGAGTCAGACACGATTCAACAACAATATAATTATTACTCTGAAATATCATCCACCCTTTTCAGTATAACTAGAACTTTTGGACATCTTCCTCAGAAAAGAAAAACAAAGTGAAATCTCTTAAAAAGAGAAAGCTATGCCACTACTGAGATTATTCAAAATAATCTGAGGCAGATTCTGAAGGGAGTTGCAAAGAAATGCTGGAAAATTCTTTGAGCACTGACAGCACTGGTGCAATCAGTCTGTAGCTTCCTGAGCTAACAACTTTGAAGGAGATGGCACTTTTTTGGTTGTAGAAATTTTGCATGTTTGTTAAAACCTAAGTCTAACTGCTTTATATTCACATTTCATATGTCATCAGAAGGCAGCCAAGTTAAAATAAAATTAATGAGAAAGAATATGCAATGCTGCAAATTAAAACTCGCTATGATGAAATGGAGGAAGCAAGTAATATAATACCAAATGCATACTTCTTGCAAAACCTAGAACAAATAAAGTGAGATTTTTTCCACTTGTATTTGTCAGGCCTTAAAGAGGGGGATGTCCCACCTATAGGCATAAGCGCTTTGGGCTTGGTTGTGAAATAGAAAGTACACTATGGTCTGGATGAAGTATCCATATACTTTGACTCCATGTCTGCCAATCAAATTTAGAATGATTAATTTGATTCCTCAGGTAAAGGTTTGTTTTGTATAACAAGCATGGGTACTTTAGTTTTTGGAAAGGTATATTGCTTGCTCCAAATTAATATATTGGCATTCTGGTTTATACCCCAGTGTCCCGTGGACTTGGTCTTTCAAAGTTGATAAATTTGATCTGGCAAAATTGGGACACCAATGCATTGCTGGTAGAGTTGCGAATCCATGCAACCATTCTGGAAGGCAATTTGGAATTATGCTCAGAGGGCTTTAAAAGAATGAATACCCTTTGATATAGAAATACCACTGTTGGGTTTGTACCCCAAAGAGATAATAATGAAAAATGTTTATATAAAAATATTCAATGCTGTGCTCTTTGTGGTGGCAAAAAATTGGAAAATGAGGGAGTGTCCCTCAATTGGGAATGGCTGAACAAATTGTGGTATCTGATGGTGATGGAATACTACTAATACTACTGTGCTATAAGGAACGATAAACTGCTTGATTTCCACATGAGCTGGAAAGATCATCATGAACTGATATGGAGTGAAATGAGTAGAACCAGGAGAACATTTTACACAGAGACCAAAACATTGTGGGACAATCATATGTAATCAACTTTGCTAATGATAGCAATGCAATGATCCAGGACAATCCTGAGGGACTTATGAGAAAGAACGCTATCCACATCCAGAGAGAGAACTGTGGGAATAAAAACGCAGAAGGAAAACATTTGATTTTTCTCTTGTTTATATGGGCATTGGATGTGGGGGTTTTGATTTTTTAAAAGATAATTACAAAAATGAATAATATGGAAATAGGTATTGAGTGATAATACATGTATAACCCAGTGGAATTGCTTGTCAACTCTGGGAGCGGAGAGGGGAAGAAGGGGAGGGAAAAAACATCAATCATGAAACCATAGGAAAAATACTTAAATAAAAATTTAAAAACAAAAAAAATTTAAAAAAGGAAGAAATGAAAAAACAAAGCTTCATAAATTTGGAGGGGTATCCAAATTCCCACTTCTTTCCAGTTTCACCCTAAACCAATTGGATATTACACAACCTGAATCTTCGGTGCCTGGGATGAGGGCTAAAGAGGACTGGAAAGGCAGCTCAGGTTGCAGAAGCCCAGGGCAGCAATAGCACTACATAGGATCAGTAGATAGCAATCCTTGTGACATCAATTAAGACAGAACAGGATGGTGAATGGGTTAATAGGTGTGGGTAGATTAGGAGCAGGCTGAACACTGGGCTAGAATCATCAAGGAAGGCTTTATGAAAGAGGTGGAACTTGAGTTAGGCTTCAAAAGAAGGATAGAATTTGGATCAGATGTTCTTATTTTCCCACAAATAGATTTTTAAATGGAAAGAAAAGGGGTAGCCAGGTGCATAAAGAGCCTGGGTAGCTATGTAACCCTGGGCAACTCACTTAACCCCTATTGCCTAGTCCTTACCACTCTTCTGCCTTAGAACTTATTGGTTCTAAGATAGAAAGAAAAGGTTTAAAAAAAAAGTAAAAAAAAGAATAAGGGTGAGGTCCCAAGGGAACAAGAAAAGTCAGAAACAAAAAGATATAGGAAAGGTTTAACATTTCTTACACTGAAAATATGTGAGCAGGCACAAACACAAGTAAAAGGCAAGAATGCAACTAAAATAAATGAATGATTTGAGGAGGCAGGATTTTGAGGGTTTAGGTGTCAAATTGGAAAAAGGAAATGACTTTGATATTAGAATGAACAGATATTGGACTCTATTTTCCAAAGAAGAAATCTGAAGGATCAAAGGTTAAAATAATCCATAGATTTGGTTGAAATGGGTGGAAGGAAACTCGTTTGATTCATAATCAAGAAACAATATTGTGGTGGGCTCAAAGTATTACTGAATAGGATTTTTATTCACCTTTCCCTTAAAATATAACTCTTTCACATATTTTTAAAGTACCATCCTTATTTAACCAGTAAAAAAAATTGCCTCTTAGAGAGAAGCCAAATCCTTTGGCTTCATTATTTTAAAATAACAGTATCTTTTTGGTACTTGACATCTAGTGAAGAGGTAGATTTGAGCAAGAAGGACTAGAAAGCTTTTTGTATATGATGAGATAGAAGAATGTGGAAAAATTCACCCATCATTTCAGGTGCACTAAATACCATGTAATGGAAACTGAGATGACATCCCTTAACTCTTGCTTCATATTTAGGAGTCTGAGAGGGAAGAGGATATCTGGAAATCACTATGTAATAGTGACTGATAAGGAAGAGTGTATAGTTTTTGAGTGGCAATTCAATAGTAAGATTAAATAAGGAAATATACTCTACTGGACTGTTTGATGAATCTTCACTTATTTTGGGAATAGTGATACTGTACTGAAAAAATCTGTTATCTATAACAGATCAATTAAAAGGAGTGGGGGAGAACCTGCTTATATAACACTGATTTCTAAAATAGCAGCAAGCTAATCCTGTAAGTCACAGGAGTGGGTTAATGTAAGAAACTTGTTGGCCATTATGTTGATGAAGATGATCTATTTAGTATATAGACTGGTAACAGGCATAGTTGATAATTGTCACAGAATACTAACATAGGTGACAAAATCTGTGTCAGAGAGTATTTGACTTTACATATAGTGGGTTTCAAGTCAAGAATTGGGGAAAATATTGTTGCATGAATTTTTTGGATATCCTTTTCTCAAACTAGATGCCCAGGATGTTAAGGTGACTGAGCACATTACACATTGGCATTAGTTCCAATGGTCGCCCATGTTTCTCCCTCTCTCCATATAAATGGATAGTTTACATTACCTTCATGTTTTGAGTTTGGACTTCAAATTTTTTTTCTTCACTTATTTGGCCTTTAAAATTCATTTTAATCATTATAGTAGGGTAGAAGTCATCTCATTTCTCTGGGGCTAGAGATTAGCCGTTTTTATTTAGAATATAATAAAAGGGAAACTGTAGACCATAAAGATCACTGTTCCCCAGTCAGTTCAGAAAAAGCCGAGGCTATCAGCAGGGCTCACAACAAAGGGAGAATTTCTCAAATGGCCACGTTTAGCTTACTGAGCTGCTACTTAGAGAAATTACTTTGCCTTGGTTCCAACACATTTCCCCCCCCTGGACCATCTTAATCTGTAAAGATTTATTCTTAGAGGAATTCTAAAAAGTATACCAATCAATTTAGCCTTTCATCAATAAGATACTCTAGGGAACAAACACACTCCTGGCAGATTATCGACAGCCTCAGGTGATGTTCTTTAGCTTAAGTCCAAAGTCTGAGTGCCTTTTCACAAGGGGAGTGAATTAATAATTGGTATTACATGTGGTTTCCGGAGTGATTTTGTTGTTAATACCCAATGGAATAGGATTTTTATTCCTATGAACCAGAAACATATGCACCTACAAGGAATGAAAGACCCCAGCAAAACGCATCTCTGAGTGCCAACTAGAAAAGTTTTAATCTTCCAGGGATCAAATACCATTTTATAATTTTAATGAGCGCTTTGTTTTTTCACCAGACACAAGTACCTTGTAACAACACACCTTGTGGTCCATCTTCACCATCCCTTAAAAGGAGCTATATGGAGGAGCTCCAAGTACCTACGGAGGAAATACAATTCCCAAAGTCTCCTTTTCTATTTATTATTGTAGGCAGGAATTCTAGCATGGAGTCTTGAGCTATTGAAATAAACTCACCTCTATAGGGAAGGCGCTGTGAGCCTGAGCCAGACAGCCCTCAGGTCTCTCTACACAATGACTATTTGATAACTACCCATAACTTTCAATCTTCAAAGTCCTCTACAGTCACTGATTATTCCAACCATTTAATACTCCCTGTGAAATTAACAGGAACATTCAGCCTTGCAGATAGTGAGAATAAAACACCCCAAGTTCAAATAGCTTAGCCAAGGTCTAAGAGCAATTACAGAGTGTCAGCTAGCGTGGCATAGCCAGGATGTTGGACTCTCAGCTTTGTGGCGTGTCCACAAGGCCCTGATATTTTCTGGAGGCAGTCAAATAGCACTAGCAATTATATAAAAGGCATCCACAATCACTATGAAAGTTACCCTTTACCCTTTGCCAAATATATTCAGGATTGCTCAGCTCATGCCAATTATATTCTCCATCTTGCAAATGTCAAAAAGCAAATATGAGGGCACCTCTATTTTTCCAATTTTTGATTGCCTCTTTCCTACATGACTCTAATCTGCATGTTGAGGGAATGCAAAATATTTAATTACACTGTATGCTAGAAACTTGTTAAAAACCTGATTTTGATGTTCGAGTAATCAAGGCAGTGGATGTGAGCCAGTCAGATTAGTGGTATAGCTTCCTGCTGAATTTGATTAGATAAAGGGAAAATGAAAACTCAGGATACCCAGAATAATTGACCCTCTAAGCTCTACTTGGTGTGTAATTATACTCAGGGCCATGAATCCCTCTGTTATTTCACAGCTGAATTCTGAGTGTTCCATGAAACATAAAATAGAAGAAAAGCCCACTTTGTAAGTGTGTCTTTCTTAGGGAGGAAGAAATGAAAGAAAGGCATGTCTGAAAAGGGAGGCTTCCATGTGTATTGGCTTTAGCATCTGGATCGGTCAGTACTTGGTCAGTAAACCAGTCACCATTCACTAAAAATCCATTCTGGGAATAATAAGAGAGAAAAAAAGGAAGGAGAGAATGGGGAAGGAATGTATGGAATGCCAGTGATCTCGTGGATTTCAATGATTTTTTTTTTGAGGTGAGCAAAATTGTCTGATCCTACTCAGCAAACTACCTCATGAAATTGAAAGAAATAAATGATTATCATAAATATGTCTTCACCACTAAGTCCTTCTTCCATCATTATTTGTTCTTCAGTGTGTCTGTGATGCCCTGGCTTATAGTATTATCTCCTTCTCCATCCATACGCTCCCCCAATAGTTGAGGGATAATGGAGAACCCAGAAGGGCTTGAGTGGATCCTAGGAAATGTAAGTGTGGGTTTTTTGAGAATTCTTATTAGTACAGACAGGGCATATATCTATATAGGGTAGGGAGAAGTGGTGGAAAACCTGGTAGTTTTTGGTTTAAAAAACAAAGAAAGAAGGATGGGATGAAGAAGAAGAGGATTGAAGAACTTGTTGGGGGTTGCTGAGTTAGTACCTTGAGTTGCTTCAGATTAGTGCTTGAACTGAGGTTGTAGGAATGGATGGGATCAATAAGAGGATACCCTGAGATGGAAATTAATTCCAAGCCAAATTGTGGCCAAGGACCTGGTGAGAAATGGAAATAACAATGAACTTGTCAGAGGAACTGCATTTGAATTCTGTTTTTGTCATTTGCTACTGGTGCTACCTTGAGCCAATTATTTCACTTTTTTGAGGCAAGGCTTCCTTCTCTGTAAAACAGGTAGCTTGGAATGGATGATCTTTAAGGTGTCTTCCTTTTTAAAGTTTTATGATCCTAGATTAATTCTTTGTAATAAAGAGAGCTAAAGTTATCTTGTTAATAAGGGAAATTCACTGTCAAAACAGAGGTTTAGGGGCTGAAGGCACAGAAGAATTAGAGAATGGAATTTGGCACAATTTATTTATTTAATTAATTTAGAATTATTTTTTCCATGGTTACAAGATTCATGTTATTTTCCTCCCCTCCCCTATCCCCTCTCATAGTCAACATGTAATTCCACTGGGTTTTACTTGGGAATGGAATTTGGAGGAACTTGCAAATTCTGATACTTGACAAGATCCTAGAGGAAAGGGACCACATTTCTTTTCTTTATTTTAAACCCTTACCTTTTGTCTTAGAATTAATACAGGCAGTGGTGACTTGCCCAGGGTCACACAGCTAGGAAGTATCTGAGATGAGATTTGAACCCAGGACCTTCTGTCTCTGGGTATGAGTCTCTATCCACTGAGCTACCTAGCTTCCCCTACTATATTTCTTTTTATTATTATATCCCTGACACTTAGCACAATGCCTTGGACATTTTCTTTAGGCCTTGTATGGAACTATGATTTCATTAGTGTAAGGAAATTCCAGTGTGGCAACTTTCTTTGGTGTAGGTCAGCAACTTGTCTGCATTTCAGTCTTTATAGAGTTGTCTACGACACCAAGAGGTTAAATGATTTGCTCATGATCACATAGGTTGTATGTATTAGAGGTAGAACTTGGGCCTAGGACTTCTGGGCTCCAATGTCAGCCCATTTCCTTATGCCACGGTGCTTTTCATACAGTGTATACCTTGAACATAGTAAGTATTTAAGAAGTGTTTGTTGAATGAATGAGCAATGAAAGCGATCTGTATGTAAGCTCCTGAATCTGGCTATGCCTTCCTTTATACTTGAAAATATCCTACAGCTTAGTGTGGCCATTGAGCCCTTGATTCTACAAGGAAAGAATAGCCTAGTTAGAGAAATTTCTTTGGGAAAAGTCTCCAGGTCTGGCTCTGTATCCACTAAGCCACCTGGCTGCCCTTATTTCTGCACATAACATTATTGACACTGTGGACTACCCCTTCCTGGACCTGGATGTCCCAGAGATACTTCAAATTCAACATATCCAATATGGAACTCATCTATTTCTTCCCAAAGCCATCTCTTCTCTACACTTTCCAATTTCTGTTGGGAACACCATCATTCTTCTTCTCTGACTTCGAGTCATCCTAACTGTTCCTTCTCTTTCATCTCTCCGTATCCTCTCCGTTGGTTGGACTTCTTATACTCTCTTCATAGCATCTCTCATCTATAGCCCCAGCGGACAGTGTGAATATCAGAGGTACAAAAGAAGTGTCTCTTGGCTCCCTGAAGTGGTGGCAGTGGCAAGGAGTCCATGACAAGCCTGAGCTTGGGAATTATCTGCTTGGATTTGAGGATTTTTCATTTGGAGGTACTTTCTGTTTGCCATGCAATAAGCTTGGACCACTAGTAGCTAGTGGGATGACAAGTGGGTGCTCTTGTCTTTGGAAGATGGGTAAGGGAGAGGATCTCCACCTTTCTGCTATTCTTGGCTGCAACTGTGTTTGGAAGTGCATTAATGTCTATCAGTTAGTGCCTCCTGTGGGTATCTCCAATTTATCTAATATTTCTGTCTCTGATTTCCAATTAATCCTGTATTGATCTTGTTCATATGTAGTTATTTACATATTGTCTCTCCTATTAAAAAACAAGCTCCTTGAGGGCAGTTATAGTTTTTTGCCTTTCTTTGAATCTCTAGCACATAATTCAGTGCCTGGCACATAGTAGGTACTTAATAAATATTTGTTGCTTGAATACTGTTGACTCTGGAATAGGTAGAGTGTATTTTTTTATGTATCTCTTATGTAGCAATTGGACCTATCAAGTTATGTAGGAAAAGAAGATCCTTTTGAGTGTCAAGGTTCAGCTGAGGTTCAGCACAGAAAAGGTTTGAAGCTTCATTGACCCCAAATTCCCAAGTCATTTGGGGGTTCAGAAAATATGAGATGATAATTTTATTCAATCAGCCTTAGAGCTTTTTGTGAGTTCTACCATTATCATTATTATTTTTATAATCCTTACTTTCCATTTTAGAATCAATGTTATGTGTTGGTTCTAAGGCAGAAGAGTGATAAGGGTTAGAACTAGGGGGTTAGGTGATTTGCCCAGGGTCACATAGATAGGAAGAGTTTGAGGCTACATTTGAACCCAGGACCTCCTATCTCTAGATCTGGCTGTCTACTATGTTTTTTTTTAATTAGAAAAATTTTATTTAATTAATTAGTTTAGAATATTTTCCCATGGTTACATGATTCATGTTCTTTCTCTCTCCTCATTTCACCCCCCTCCCCCAAGCTGATGTGCAATTCCACTGGGTTTTACATGTGTCATTGATCAAGACCTAGTTCCATATTATTGATATTTGCACTAGGGTGATCACTTAGAGTTTATATCTCCAATCATATCCCCATCGACCCATATGATCAAGAAGTTGTTTTTCTTCTGTGTTTCTGGTCCCACAGTTCTTTCTCTGGATGTGGATAGCGTTCTTTTTCATAAGTCCCTCAGAGTTGTCCCGGATCATTGCTTTGCTGCTAGTAGAGAAGTCCATTACATTCGATTTTACCCCAGTGTATCAGTCTCTGTGTATAAGGTTCTCCTGGTTCTGCTCCTTTCACTCTGCATCAGTTCCTGGAGTTCTTTCCAGTTCACATGGAATAACTCCAGTTTATTATTCCTTTGAGCACAATAGTATTCCATCACCAACAGATACCTCTTTTTTTCATCTTTTAAATTGTTATGCAAAACACACTTTTGTATTGGTCATTGTCAGAGTACACTCATACATAACCAAACCCCTCAAATAAAACCATAAATACACTGATTTGAAGGACAATTCCAACAGATCTTTGTTTGGAGGTGGACAGTATTCCTAATCATAAGTCTTTTAGGATTGTCCCATTGCTGAGAGTAGGCAAGTTTTTACAGATAATCATCATCTAATATTGCTGTTGTTGTTCTACTATTATTTTTAAGATTTGAGAATGGAAAAGGGATAGACATATCCAATAAATAGCTTGAAGAAGTAATAAGTTGAACTTGTAAACAAACTAGATATTTAGGAAGTAAAGATATCAATGTAGGGTCAAGGCTTTCATCCTCAGAGATTGATATGGTATTGATGCCATCAACATTGATGGGAAAATTAGAAAAAAAAACCATGCAGGTAGTAGATAGCTCAGTTTTTGACATGTTTAAATAAACAGTGAGCCATTTAGGCTTACCCTAGATCTAGGAGGGATCAGCATAGATTCATAATGGACTCTGGATTACTGCAATAGCCTGCTGGTTGGCCTCCCTGTCTCGAATCTCTTCCCACTCCAATCTATCCTTCACTGAAATGCCAAATTCATTTTTTTTTTTTTAGCTTGAGACTGATTATATTTCTCTCAGCTCCAATGGCACCCTATTGCCTCCAGGATCAAATATAAAATCCTCTGGCTTTTTTTTAATTTAAATTTTAAATTTTGAATATTTTCCCATAATTACATGTTTCATGTTCTTTCCCTCTCCCCCAAACCCCTCCACCCGCTGTAGCTGATGCACAATTCCACTGGGTTTGACATGTATCGTTGAAAATTCTCTGACTTTTAAAGGTTTCCATAATCTGGCCCCTTATTATCTTTTCAATCTTGTTTCACTTCACAACTTCTCTTACTCCCAATATTCTGATCTCCAGTGACACTGGATCTTAGCTCTTCCTCTTACAAAACACTCTATCTCCTGACTCCATGCATTTTTTTAAACTCTAACCTTCCATCTTAGAATCAATACAAAGTCTCAGTTCCAAGGCAGAAGAGTGGTAAGGGCTAGGCAATGGGGTTAAGTGACTTGCTCAGGGTCACACTACTAAGACGGTTCTTGTGAGAAGAAATTTAATTAAGTAGTTTTTAATCACTTATAAAGATTCCTTTATAATAGTTTGATAAGCTAGAGCTATATGATTAGATAATTAGAATGCTAGATAAATAAAATAGATAATTAGATAAGATAGAATAGGAATAGGAATAGTATTTAAAGCCTCTACAATGATGAAAGTGCTTGAATACTTCCCTTTCCTTGTGGTACACTTTAGAGAATGTGACATGGACCCCTGGTCTTGCAGTGTCATAACCAAGTCACCAGACAAGGGAAATGAGAAAAGGGAGGGTGTCCTGGCCATAATCCCTATTCTTGGAATCTGTTAGTCAAGAAGGCCATTTCATCAACCTGTCCAGCATGTTCTGAACCCCCTTGTTCATAATCTCTGTTGAGTAATTGTCCAAAGCTTATAAAACCTGTGCTACCAGCATCTGATGTCTCAGACCCCACAGCCTGGGTATGGCTACAGACCACTGACTTCTATATTTTGTGCCCACAAAATAAAGTTGAATCTTTGGCTCGGGATATTAGTCCAGTTCTTTTTTTTCCTTTCAGTCGAAGGTCAAGCTGAACCCAGGACCTCCTGTCTCTAAGCCTGGCTTTCTATCTATGGAGTCACTTAGTTGCCCCTTCCATGCATTTTTGCTGCTTGCTCCATGATTCCTGGAATTCTCTACTTCCTCATCTCTACCTCCTGTCTTCTCTGCTACTCTCAGCTAAAGTCCTATCTTCTGCAAGAAGTCCTGCTTAATCTTAGTACCTTCCCCCCGAGATTACTTCTATTTTATACCGTGTGTGTGTGTGTGTGTGTGTGTGTGTGTGTATATATATATATATATATATATAGTGTGTGTGTGTGTGTGTGTAATTTCACGTTTTCTCCTTTTCTCCCCCTGTAGATGATGAGCCCTTTAAGAGAAGCATCTCTCTTTTGTCTTTGTATGCTCAGTACCTAGCACATAGTTGGTCTTCAATGAATGTTTGGTGACAATGTGTTGTTTTAAAAAAAAGAAAAACCAGAATATTGTTTGTCACGACTTCCCAGAACATATTGTACTGCTATTCAGTTCATTCATCTTAGGTCCTTCCCACCTTCTCCTCCTGCCTCAGCATCACCTCCCCACCAGTCAAAAACATCCCAAATGCCACTAGAGGGAGACTGAATACACAGGCTTTTAATAGAATTACTTTGTGAATTAATATGTCCTAGTCATACAAATTCCTTTCCCAATTTTCTCTTCACATACCAAGCATTTAATCTCGATATTTCCCAGAGAAGCAGGGAAGGATAAATTTGGGCAATTACAACCGTGGAACTGGGAACTGATTCCTCTAATTCTAAATATTCAGGAACAGGTGCTTTTTGAGACTGGAATGGCAGCTGATCAGTCCTCTGGAATTAAGGCTAGTTGTTAACATGCGGCTCCTGCTGGCCAAGCTCCCTGGGCTGTAGGACCCAAGGGAGGAGCTGTCCATGGCCTGCATCCCAGGAGCGCCACAGGGCAGCAGGGCTGGTTTTATAGAGATATTAGACTTCCCGAGATGACAGTTCTATTTCTCATATAAAGTAAACAAAATCTCCAAGCCTGTATTAGAAACGGTCGTTTTGGTGATGGCGTTCATGGGTTTTCTTTTGAATCTTCTCAAAACGAAAACTTTTGAGAGAACTAAACTGACTCATCCCACTCTCTACTCCCCCGACCTCCAACTGAGTGGCCTGTTGGATCATAGGTGTCTTGCAGGGAGGAAAAAGTATTTTTAATTTGGAGTTTATTCATTATTGAGCCAATGCCATGGGGACTGACTCTGGAATGCATGTAATTAGAGGAGGAAGGAACACTCTGGAAGTGACTAATATATTTAGGTATTTTGGGGGCGTAGGATATGGCACTGATAGAAACTTGAAGAAAAATGGAAAAAAAGAAATTCAGAAAAAAGGGCAAATTGTGATGTTTTTAGGTTATAGGTAGATGAGGGGGTAGAGAGTTGATGTATTAAAAAGATAAATGGATTTAGAATCTGAGGACCAAGGCTTAAATCCTTACTCTGCTAGTTTTTAAAAGTTTTCTTTTTTTAAAAACCCTTTTATTTTAGTTTTAATTTTAAGTCAGAAGAGCATTCAGGGCTAGGTAACCAGGGCCAGGGTTACACAGTTAGCAAGTATCTGGGGCTAGATTTGAACCCATGTCCTTCTGACTCTAGGTCTGGCTCTCTCTCCATTGTGCTACCTATCTACCCCTATATTCAACTTCTTCTTAATGATATCACTTTAAATCAAAATATTTAGCTTCTCTATCTGTAACTAAAGGGGGTTGGTTTTGATCTCTAAGATCTTTCCCAAGTATAGGGCTTATGATTCTATAAGATCATGAAGGATATCATAGGACCATGGGCTTAGAGCTAGAAAGGGCCTCAGAGCCACCCAACCTTTATTTTACAGAAGAAGAAGTTGAGTCTCAGAGAAAATGAGTGACTTGCCCAAGATCATAATGTTTCTTTGGGAAATCATTTCTCCATCTGAAGTTACAAAATAGTTTGGCTCATGGCAGTTTGAAGTTGAATTCACTTTAAAGCTTAACCTTATTTTATAAACCATATATATATATATATAAAATTAGAGAAGGTCCATCAATAGTCTCAGTAGGGCCATTATAAATGTTGGGGATCAAATAGATTTTATAAGCCTCACTGTTTGCAACTCTGTTCTAAAGCAAGCTGAACAAAAGGGTGGGACTTAATTTAAAAAACAAAAACACCCTTTCATAAAGTTGGCAAAATGCTCCCATGGATTTGGGACTCAGTAATTTAGGAGTTCCTTCTAATGGCAGAAATTGCAACCAATCATGCTGGCCTATACTTTGGGACTTTGGTCCATGTCCTCTCATAAGTCACCACAGGAAGTGCATCAAAGTTGCTGGAGGTTTTCTTTGGTATCTCTGGATTTTGCAAGGGTACGGGTGGTACACTGGCTGTCCATTTGCAATCCCTTTCTCTAACTTTAGGACTGGTCCATTCTTTCTCTTTAATATATATTTCCTTTCTAGTTCCAGACAATCCATGGGACTGGAAAAATTAAAAAGCATTGATATATATGTAATAGGATTATAGATTTTGAGCTTAGATTTTAGAGACCATTAAAGTTCAACTCCCTTATTTTTACAGATGAGGAAACTGAGATAACTGGCGAGCATCTGAAGAAGGATTTGAACTCAATTCTTCCTAATTCCAAGTCCAAAACTATCATGGCTTCAACAAAAAGTATTACTGGTAGTTGGAAGGAGGTTACTGACACCCAGAATAGTTCCTAGTGCATAGTGAACACTTGTTGAGTGGCTGATTCTTCATCCTTGTCCAAGAAGAATTAGCTTAGAATATCCCGATTTGGGAATTGACAAAAAAGATGAATCTCTGCTAAAGAATATTCTAAATGTCTAGGTAAATGTAAGGGACTCAAGAGACCATTTATTGTCTTGTCCAGAGTGAAGTTCATACTAGCACAAAAGTTATGGAAGGTGTTCAATTCAGATTTTCAGGTGGACTTTTTAGGTTCTATTTTCCTGGAGAGACCACTGAATATAGGCTGTGTGACTCTTTATTCTTTGTGGCCATTTTGCTGTGAAATTTTTTGTGGCCTTGGCATTGAAAACAGGTCTAGGTTAGAGGCAGAAAAGTAATGGACTAGAAAAAATTGTGATGAACTTCTTTCTACTACTCCTTCTGGATTTAACATCAACATGGATTGTATGGGCAGAATTGATCAAAATAGAACTGGGGGGGGGCAGCTGGGTAGCTCAGTGGATTGAGAGTCAGGCCTAGAGACAGGAGGTCCTAGGTTCAAATCCGGCCTCTGACACTTCCCAGCTGTGTGACCCTGGGCAAGTCACTTGACCCCCATTGCCCACCCTTACCATTCTTCCACCTAGGAGCCAATACACAGAAGTTAAAGGTTTTTTTAAAAAAAAAGCCCAAGTTCTATTTTTTTTATTTTTATTTTTTTATTTTTTTTAACCCTTAACTTCTGTGTATTGGTTCCTTGGTTGAAGAGTGGTAAGGGTGGGCAATGGGGGTCAAGTGACTTGCCCAGGGTCACACAGCTGGGAAGTGTCTGAGGCCGGTTTTGAACCTAGGACCTCCCGTCTCTAGGCTTAGCTCTCAATCCACTGAGCTACCCAGCTGCCCCCTAGAACTTGGGCTTTTGACATGCAAATATTGCTTCAGCGATATAACAAAGTAGAGAGAAGACAAAGATGGATGTGTTAAGGAGTAAAAGGAGGAAAGTAGAAATCGAGGAGAAGAGTTTAAAGAAATTGATTAATGAAAATAAATTAGTAAATTTTTAATGAGTTCATATACTATGCTCAGTAAGTTAAGAGGGCACCCCTCCCTCCCACAAGAAATGGGATGATTTGTGACTTGATGCTGATTATGGAACTATATGGGGTAGCCCCAAAAGGAGCATATTAACTGATCAAAGACTTCTCTTCTAGAAAAGGACTTAATGGAACAACCTTTTAGGGAATTTGCTCGGGAAGGTAAAAGGAAAAGAGAACTTGAAAAAGAGTTGCTGAGAACACATGGAAGAAGGTTACCACTGAATTGGATTTTGGGTGGCTAAAGAGAGTATTTTTTAACATCTACAATCAAAGGGATAGACTTGGAACCCTCAAGAAAGAACTGAATCATCCATGGATCAAGGCTAAATTTGTGTCAGTGACCTGGAAGTGAAACAGATTAGTCTATTAAATGCTTGAATTAATGAATGAGTCTATATTTTATGAACTACTTAAAAACTAAGAGGAGGAATGCAATATATAGCCATCCCTTCTTCTGGCCCCCAAATTTCCTTGGATTTTTGAAGTAAAAAGTATAATAGTAACATAAGGGAAATCATAGAATTAGAACTAGATAAGATCTTAGCAGTCATCCAGTTCAGGGCAGCTAGGTGGCTTGGATTGAGAGTTTGGCCTAAAGATGGGTGGGTAGGTAACCCCCATTGCCTAGCCCTTACTGCTCTTCCACTTTGGGACCAATATACAGTATTCTAAGATGGAAGCTAAGAGTTTAAAAAAAATATATATGTGTGTATATATATATATATGCTTATATATATATATTTCAGTAGAATGATGCTTCTTTTGTAAAATAGTATGAGGAAACTCCATGGGATTGCCCTGACAATGCTCTCTCCCCAGTCATGGCTACAGTTAATCACTTCTCAGAATCAAATGTGAGCTGTAACAGCATAGGGAAATAACATAAATGGTTTTTACAGCACATTCTTTCATTGTGGGGGGCTTGAGGTGAACCCCTGAGGCTCGGGATGGGTGCCCTTTGCAAGAATGCAAGACTCCATAACTTAGCTTAGAAATAAAAAAAAAGGAATTTGTTAATTTAGAAGTCATGTTGAATTTGGCTGGGGGAACAGTGTGCAGGGATTGACACTGCCTCCTATTGGAGATGTGTTCTGGGCTTTTTATATCTTTTGACAACAGGGGCTTGGTGACTAGGAATGAGGGAATGGAATGAGATTAGGCGGGAATGGGGGATGTTTGTTATCCGACTGGGGTTTGTATCCCAAAGACACAGGGGGTGACCCTCATAGTTTAGGGGACAAGTAGATGTCCTAGATACAACCCAATGGTATCAGTGTCTATCTTGGAATCTAGGGGAGAATCCAAGAAGAATATTTCTCTCAGGGTTTTTTCCTTATTGTGAGTCTTTGATGCCCAGGGTCACCTCTTCCTCAGCATTAACAAGAATGCAAGGAAGGAAAGGGATTTCCTATTTTCTGTCTAACCTGAAAAACTTCTAGGGTTTGGGGTGTTCAAGGAAACCCGGGGTCCCATGTCATTTTAACAACAGGCAGAATGCTAGGCCAGGTGATTTATGGATCTGACCAGGATGAAAATTCTTTTATTCTTTGACACTTTCTCAGTGTCAGAAAGTCATGGAATCTTAAGTGAAACTGGTTGGAAATGTGCTTTAGGACTAGAGGTGGTCATTCTAGTGGATTCTCTTTTTAGCCCAGTGTCAAGATCTCAGATAAAGAAAACAGAACATTTTTTTTCCCTCTTGGGACACATTTTCAGTTGAGAGGAATACTCACTTGAAGTGATGTTAAAGGAGGTTTACTTGTGGTGGACAGGGGGCTAATTTTTTTTTTCATTTAATTTTGAAGCAAGAGATAATAGAAAAGACATGGGTACCTCTGTGTCTCATGGGGTTGCCATAGTCATGCCAGGTTGAGCTGTAGATAAGCTAGCTCTAGTTCAGAACATCTGGAACATCTCAGCAAGAAATGGATTTCAACTCTTGAGCTAAGTAAAGAGTTATTTGGATGGTGGAAATGCAGAAAATTCCAACAGAGCTTCAAGATTTAACATTAATAAGAAAAATAACATTAATAAGCAAAGTGAAATGGGATTCAACTGTGGGAATAATGGAAGAGTTCAATCATATGAAGTTGGAAAATGGTGGTGAAACAAAAAATGTGATTTTTGAACTGGAAGGAGTATTTTTTTAAAAATAGAATAGAATAATCCTCAAACTAGTTTTTTTAAAAGTTGGTTTTCCTTTTTTAAAGGAAAGTTCTTGGAGGCAGCTGGGTGGCTCAGTGGATTGAGAGTCAGGCCCAGAGACGGGAGGTCCTGGGTTCAAATCTGGTCTCAGACACTTCCTAGTTGTGTGACACTGGGCAAGTCACTTAACCCCCATTGCCTAGCCCTTACCACTCTTCTGCCTTGGAACTGAGACTTTGTATTGATTTTAAGATGGAAGGTAAGGGTTTAAAAAAATAAATAAAGGAAAGCTCTCACATACATAAAAACAATAACAATTAATGGAAAGAGAAATGGTACCAGATCAATAGCTTTTACTTAAAAGTCTCTTCTCTCTGAGTAGTCTTGACATAGTTCAATAAAGGAGAAAGAGCACAAAAGGAATTTTGTGTTTTTGAAAAACCAAAATAACAGGTTCCATATACATCAAGATTTTTATAGTAGCATTTCTTATGGTAGAAAAGACCCCAAAGCTTTAAAAGAATGCTTGCCCTTTGATCCAGCCATACCACTGCTGAGTTTGTCCCCAAAGAGATAATAAGGAAAAAGACTTGTACAAAAATATTTATAGCCACGTTCTTTGTGGTGGCAAAAAGTTGGAAAATGAGGGAGTGTCCATCGTTTGAGGAATGGCTGAACAAATTATGGTATCTGTTGGTGATGGAATACTATTGTGCTCAAAGGAATAAAGAACTGGAGGAATTCCATGCAAATTAGAAAGACCTCTAGAAATTGATGCTGAGCAAAAGGAACAGAACCAGGAGAATGTTGTACAAAGAGACTCTTACATTATGGCATGATTGAATGTAATAGACTTTTCTACTAGCAGCAATGCAATGACCCAGGATAATCTAGAGGAACTTAGGAGAAAGAATGCTATCTATATCCATAGAAGAATGGTGGGAGCAGAAATGCAGAAGAAAACATGAACGATCATGTGATATGATTAGGGTTTTGATGTTAAAAAATCACTCTACTGCAAATATGAATAACATGGAAATAGGTTTTGAACAATGATACATGTTTAACCCAGTGGAATTGCTTGCCAGCTCTGGGAGTGGGGAGTGAAGAGGGGTGGGAAAAATCATGAATCATTTAACCACAGAAAAATGTTCTAAATAAATTTTAAAAAAAGACCCCCAAACAAATTATGGATGTGCCTATTGACTAGGGACTGGATAAACAAGTTTTTTTAGAGGAATATGATAGTAAAGTACTTCGTTATAAGAAGTAATGAATATGAAGAGTTTCAAAAAGCAAGGGAAGATTTACTTACATAAACAAGTAAAGTAATCAGAATCAGTAAAATAATATACACAAGGACCATATGAGAACATGAATGGAAAGTATGAAAACCTCTCAAATGGAACACTTGTTGCCAAGCCTGGTTATGAAGAAGAGATAAGAAAATGTATCGCCTGTTTTTTTTTCAGAGTGGGACATTTGGGTGTGGAACACTGCATTTATTCATTGTCAGACCACACTGATGTGCTGATTAATTCTGATAATTCATATGCACTGCTTTTTCCTCCTCCATTTCTTATTCTTTTCCCCCAGGAGGTAGCTCTCTGGGATGGGAAGAAGAAAAGAAGTCTCTCTCAAAAATTAAAATTATGTTTTTTATAAGATTTATTAGTAGTCACTAAGAGTAAAGGAATAAGAAAGTAACAAAATAAAACCAACTCTCTAATATATATAATATGTAAAAGTGTTCTAGAAATGAAAGACAGAAATAATCTTTTAAAAAAGTACATCATCATATTTGAGGGCCTAGAAAAGTCTTTCCATTTCTATAGCTGGATCTCTTCTCCAAGAAGAAAAGGTGGGACTTTGAAAGAATCTTTGTAGTTCAAACCTCTAAGTACAAGAACTAATTAAAATATTTAGCTGCAAGCTAAGTCTAATATCCCTTCCCACTTCATTCCTTACCTGACAAGTCTTCCATATCCTTTGTTAGACCTTTCCATCTCCTACTTTGTTGCCTGTAAGCCTTCCCTTAAGAGGAGTGCCAGTGATCTCAAAGGCTGCATTGTAAACATCCTTCACTTTGCTTTAATGATTCAGAAAGAACTTTGAGCCAACTCCTTTGATCTAATCAGGCCCACCTGAAGGTGAGCTGATCCCTTAGTTCTTGCTAGAGCCAGGATGGGTTACCAGCAGAAGACACCCAGTGGAGTTTCACAGTAATTGTATTTACCTGGTATATAAAATCCTTTTTAATTTGTAAAACTCTGTTATAGCCAGGATTTTCAGACTCGCATTCTGGGGCAGGACTGGGGTGCTGGATCCCTGATAGGGGATGTAACAGTAAAGCTATTGTATGGAAATTCAAGATTATACTCTGAACATCTAGCTTTATGGGATCATAAAGTAGGCTTCCATTGCTACACAATGGATTTGAATTTGGGTCCTCTGTCTCCAGAGCCATTATTCTTTCCACTGTAGCATAAAGTCCTTTTACACTTTTAAACCTTTAACTTCTGTGTATTGGCTCTTAGGTGGAAGAGTGGTAAGGGTGGGCAATGGGGGTCAAGTGACTTGCCCAGGGTCACACAGCTGGGAAGTGTCAGAGGCCGGATTTGAACCTAGGACCTCCCGTCTCTAGGCCTGACTCTCAATCCACTCAGCTACCCAGCTGCCCCCATACTGTCTTTTTATCTTTTCCTAACCAAGGGAATTTAATGGTTTAGAAATTGAAGCAGTCATACTGAGCTTGCTTATTATTAGAGATCAAAATATTAGAAGAAATAAAGGGTACTTTTCCCTAGTCTGAGACACAGAGGAACTTAACACAGATTGAAATTATATTTTCATAAAACAACAATCACAAAACTAAAGTCATGATTTAGAATATTTATGTGAAGGTATCAACCAACCAATAAACCTTTATTAAGCTCCTACTAATATGTGGCAGGCTCATATTAGATACAAAAAGGGGCAAAAGACAGTCCCTGCCCTCAAGGAGATGACTGTGAGGTCCAACTTGTATGTAAATAATTGCTTGCACGTTGTCTCCTCTATTAGTCTGTGAACTCCTTGAGGGCTGGGGCTGTTCTGGCATTTTTTGCATCTCTAGAATTTAGCAGAGAGCCCTCAATAAATGCTCATGGACTTGTCTTCATCCTAGCACAGAGGTGGTCTTGTGTTCTTGAGGCCAACGTCAGTGGGACGTAAGTTCTGTAGTTTCTACTTAGCTGGAGATGCTTCTCAAAGGAATCCCTTTGTGCCTTGTCCTGGGATGAGCCCTGTTGAATGTAGAAAAGGCTCATTGCCTGGAGACTGACTGCCGGGCCATGACTTTTTTGGCCACAGCAATTCATGAAGACCATCCACAAATCTATGATTCTGAAGTCACGACCCTTTTGGTGCACTGAATCAAGTTTTAACTTAACTGAGATCTGTGAGTCTGGAGACAGAAGCAAAATGGGAAATATTTTCTCTAGTAAATTGATGTTTCCTATAATAAACATATTTCCTTCTTGTTTCACAGCTGAAGTCTAGGCTTGTAAATGGTACCCCTCAGCTCTGTTAGCTACAAAGTAAAGAGGAAAAGAGGGGAAGAGCAGGAAAGGGAAAAGAGGAGAGGGAAAGGGCAAAAGCACCATACAACTAGGGGCCATTTAGACGAGTGGTTATGGAGTCACCACATCATAAAAAGTACAAGACAGGTTTAGGTGGTTTAGTCAGAGAAGAAGGATTTCTTTTTAGGCTGAGCTAATTAGATCTTGAAGTGAGCTGAAGTGGGGGGGGGGCCTAGGTGGCTCAGTGGATTGAAGGCCAGGCTTAGATTTAGTACTTTTCTTTTCATTTCCAATACATAGCATAGAGTCTGACATATACTATGTTAGTAATATTTATTGATTGATTAATTGTTACCCAACTTAAGTGGCTGGGAAGAAAAAGAACCATGAAAGAAGCAGTCAGAGAACCATTGAACCTGTGTTCAAGTTCCCCCTCCTATATCTACTGGGAAGGCCAGGCTTAGAGATGGGAGGTTCTGGGTTCAAATATGACCTCAGACACTTTCTCCCTTGCTATGTGACCCTGGGAAAGTCATAGCCCTTATTGGTTAGCCCTTAACACTCTTTTGCCTTGGAACTTATACACAGTATTGATTCTAAGACGGAAGGTAAAGGTTAAAATAAAAATTGAGCAGAACCAAGAGAACATCATATATAGCAACAGAAAGTGTTTGAGAAATGACATATTTACACCTCCAGAGAAAGAACTGACAGATAGAAATAAGTAAGACATAATTTTTATATAGAAATATTTTTTTTGTCAAATGATGCCTTCTCTAGGGCAGGGAGGAAAGTTAACTACATTAATTTTAATGTAAAGTATTTTATGTTAAATTAATTTTAGTTAACTATTTTAATAATTCAACCCCTAATGAATAGTATTAATTTTAATGTAACAAATAAATACATTTAAATTAAAAAAAAAGATCTCTAAATCATTTTACCTAATCTGACAGCAGATTGGCTTACTGGTTAGCCATACTGCTTTCTACACAGTCCCACTCCAGAAGTGGCATCGGAGGCAGTGGTGGACATTTGCAAATGGCCCCTAACCAGCACTGGAAGCAATTCAACTTTCTGAGAAAAGCTCTTCTATTATACAACACTCCAAACAGGCTCGAATGTGTGATTTTCAGAAACTAGACTGCCACTGGCTTCTGGGTAAATGAGTAAAGGAGGAAGAATATACTCCAATGTTAGACACTTATAGGGTTAATTTCTGCTTAGATTCAAGAGCCTTCTTCCCCATTCCCTGGCTTTTTCTTCCTCCCCCTTCCCAGGGCTTTAGCACTGGAGCTTCTGAGTTTACACAGCTGTGGCTGATTGAGCCTCTGCTAGCCTCCTCCTGGAGAATCCTCAATAAGTAGGGAAGCCTTCAAAGGTTGGCTTAACCTCAAGACTGAGATGATTAGAGACAGAAGAGTGACAGAGATAAGCCAGGGGCAAGGGGCTGAGATCCAAGATGGAGCCCACTGAAAGGCGAAGGATGCCTACAAATCAATCAAGGATGGGGGAAGGAAACCTCAACTGACTGGAGTTAATTAGAAGGTCCTGTTCACATAGGAGAAAGGCTTTAGTCTAGAAGAGGAGAGAAACAAATTATACCAGCGGCTTAGGACAGAGGTGATTGCTAATTGAGAATGGGAAATCTTGGAATATATTATGGTTGGGGGTTGTGGATACAATTAGATTCCCTCTAAGTTGAAGGAAGAGAAGGTTAATGAACAATGTTTCTTCCCGTCTTCCTGTCCTCAAGGTTAGCTATTTTAGTCATGAGGATCAATCATAAATTTGGAGCTGAAAGATAACCTCAGAGGTTATGTGATCCAACTCCTCCATTTTAATAGAAGAGGAAGCTAAAGGGCAGAGAAGTTAATTGATTTGTTGAAGGTGATATAGGATGTAAGTGCTAAAGATCAAGGATTTGAATTCAGGTTCACTGACTTCAAATCTAGCATTCTTTCTACTGAACCAAGTAAATCATTCCCATTTAATCAGAAGTTTTTGCACAAAAGGCTATTTGATGAGCCTGCCTCACTGATGTGATATATCCTTCCTGAAATTCTAATGTATTTTGAAATAGAGCATATGGAAATTATAGTGAAAAAAAAACTCTGCCTATCAGTTCAGAAAAACGCACATCTCTTTGTAAAGGTGGGGGACTATAGGTGTGAAATATCACCCACGCTGTCAGATTTAGTTGTTATACTGGATTCGCTGAACCACTTCTTTTCTTGTTCTTTGTTACAAGGTCTCTGGCTAGAGAAGGCAGAGAACTACTTAGAAGTGAAGGTTGTGGGGCAGCTAGGTAGCACAGTGGATAGAGAGTGAGGATTGAAGTTGGGAGGACCTGGGTTCAAATCTGACCTCAGACATTTCCTAGCTGTATGACCCTAGGCAAATCTCTTCACCCCAACTGACTAGCCCTTGCCACTCTTCTGTCTTAGAACTGATTAAGAACAGAAGCTATGGTTAGGAAAAAAGTGAAAGCAATGCATAATGACCATTTGGAAAAATGTTTTATCTGGGTGCACATATAAAATTTAAGCAATTGCTTATCTTCTTAGGGAGGGGGGAGGAGAAGAGGGGAGAGAATTCAGAACTTAAAATGAAAAAAAAGCCAAACCAAATGACAAGAATTGTTTTTACATGTAATTAGAGGGAGGGAATAAAACATTATTAATATATTTTAAAAAGTGAGGGTAATGTATAAATAATATAACAATAAAATTTAAAGAACTTAATAAAAAGCACATATAATTGAAGAGGAATTTTAAAGCATATCCATGGTAAATGATTACCTTCATATTTATATGCATATTTGAGATAGATAAAATAATATCAGATCTACAAAATTATATTTATATACACATCTGAGATATATAAACATTCTCATGTATATGTCTTATAAATAAATGTTTTGAATATATATTATATATTCTAAAAGTTTGTATACACACATGTACAAACCTCTAAAGTTTATTAAGGATTATACATATTTGTCTGTATTTGTATTCCTGATCCCATATTCTAGATCTTTTCCCAGATCTCTGGTTCCTAAGCCCCTAAATCATTCAATCATTCTTCTCATTCTCATTTTCTCTCTCTCTCTCTCTCTCTCTCTCTCTCTCTCTCTCTCTCTCTCTCTCTCTCTCTCTCTCTCTCTCTCTCTC
>NC_058130.1:548600761-548618367 GCF_016433145.1 Gracilinanus agilis
CCTGTCTGGCAGGGTTGTTGTGATGATCAAATGAGATCAGAGATGTCTAGAACTTTGCAAACCAGAGTGCTATATGAAGTTAGCTATTCTTATTATGATCACTATCCTCATTTATAAAAGAGGGGATCAAACTAGATAATCTATTAGATCCCTTCCATTCGTAAAATTAATTGTTCTCTAATGTTAGAGGTGCTTTTGAGCTGGGTTTTAAAGCACAGAGGGAATATGGATCTAGAAGGAGTGGAGAGTAATCATAAAATTATAATAAAATAGCTGACAACGATATTATGCTTTAAGATTTTTTTCCATCTTATCTAGTAGAAATGCAGCAATGAAAAGAGGGGAAAGAAGGACACATCGGGCATATGGAATGCTTGACATAAAAGCAAGGGCAAATGGTGTTCAGTTAGGATGGAGCATAGGGTACATGGAGGGTGATAAGGAGAGACAGGTGGGCTAGTTCCTGAATGAGAAGCCCTTTAAAATGGCAAGCAAAGAAAACAGAGTGAACTTTACCTGTTAGGCAATAGGGAGCCACTGGGGATTTTTTACCAGAGGAGTAATTAACCACATCATGCAGAATGAAGTGCAATTTGGTTAGTGATATGTGAAGAATGAATTCAAGGAGGGAACAAGTAAAAGGAGAATATTGTATTTATTAAACACCTACTGTATCCTAAGCACCACGTTAGGAACTATGGTGGTTATAAAGATGTGTAAGACACTATCCCTGTCCTCCATATGGTAGTGGGGATAAGACCTGATAATGACACCTAGTAAAGGGAACACAAACAATAGGTGCTTAATAAATGTCTGTTGAATTCATTTGAATGAGTATAATACAAGGTAGGATGTGATAAGTGCTATTGAATTCCCTTGGTTGCCTTCTCAACCTCAGACCCATTCTGGGCTAGAATTGGCTTGGAAATAAGTGGGATAAAAAAATGGCCACCCACCCAAATTACAATTATAAACCTGGAGTCAGAGAGTGGATAATATGAGAAGCAGTCTTTATTCTTCCTCATGAGAAAGGGGCAGTTGTCCTACTGGAAATGCCAATGCATGAATGCAGATACAAACATTATACAGATTCCTGATGCAAGACCCCCTCCCACCACTGTCCAATATGCCACTCTCTGGGGTCTGAACTTACAAACTAGGCACAAAAAGTCTAGATAAGATGCCAGTCAGAAAACAGCAAGATACATAATGTGAGCTTGTCATGAGCTTCCACCAGGGTGGGGTAAGGTTATGGGGAGGTAGCCTTGTCCTTGGGAGTGACTCCTCTGGCTCCTAAAGGTTTGAAGAGATAAGGAGGCAGGATTGCCTAATGGTTTTCATCCTTGAAATGAGATAAGAGGCCTCCCAACTGGCTGGCCTGTGGCAATAATGAAATGTCCTTGAGGTCTTATTCTGTAGCCTAAACATGCTTTCATTCCTAACAAGAGGTGTAGGATGTATGTCTAACCTGAGAAGAGCAAATTAGTACTCTTTATTCCCCACAGAAATATATGCAGCAAAGTGAAATATATTTATCCTGGATAAGGAGAGAATAGTAGGAACTCACTACCCACAAGGAAGTTTTATCTAGGAGCCTGGTATTCTGCAATATAAAACTAATTTATTTTAAAGATACATACTTTTGGAAACTGGGAAAACTAATCCACTCATTGCCAATCTTCTTTATCCCTATTCCATTCCGAAATCATGTAGCCCTTCTAAGCCACCCCCCTAGCCCACCATTCAGATGTTTGATTTCTATCCTACTCCCACTCTGGTTTATCTCCTACTTCATCTTAACCCATCTGTTGTGAATTGAAAGGAAAGGAAGACTTCAAATTCCATTTTGAAATTGGGCTGACCTTGTTACTGCCTTATCAAGTGGTGCAAATGGGATTTGGGATTTATTGGACAAGCTCCCCCAAAGCAGATCCATTGGGGGTGTGAGGGAACTGCAATGATCCATCTGACTGATAGAGCTGTGTTGGGGAGCCTTGTTCCACTGTGCCACTTGCTGTTGGTGCCCCAGCTTTGTTTTGCATTTGCTTCTGAGAGCCAAAAAGGTTTTACAAATGTACTTTCATTCATTCATTCTCCGTGGGCACTTCCAGGTAATGTGCTAGGGACCTACACACCACCGAATAAATATTAGTTTATTGATAAACTGCTATTAGAAGTGCCGTCTTGCCTTGATGTCTGAAAGGAACAGAGGTTAGATCAGAACTCAGCCCCTTTCTCTTTTCATGGGCCTGTTTCTTAGACCCAGTGAGGGGAAAAAAAAGGATTGGCCCATAATTGAGGCTGTGTTTCTGTTCCACAGAGAGAAATAATTGGGAACTTCTTGTTGGGGTAAACAGATGTTCCAATGTTTTTTGGTGTTATTTTTTATGCAAAGTCTGTTCCTAAGATACAGAAAATTGAGGCAATTGTCCCAAGGCCACAGGCTTTGAGGCCCCCTAGATTATAGTAGCAACTGGATTAGACAATAACATAGAGATGAAGCTGATGAGGATCTGGGGGGGAGAGAGAAAGTAGAACCTGATCTCTCTCTCTCTCTCTCTCTCTCTCTCTCTCTCTCTCTCTCTCTCCACCCCCCTCTCTCTCTCCCTCTCTCCCTCTCTCTTCTGCCTGGTGAGCTGAGCTGAAGGGTGATCAGCTGGACTTCCTCTAATATTAGTTATAGGTAGATATAGGCAGTTTTAGGTAGTAATTATAGGTAGTTATAGGATAACTAGTATAGACATTAGGAAATTTTCTTTCCTAAGGATTGTGATGTGTGTTGGTGGAGGAAATGTCCATTTTGGGAAGCAGTGGTTAAATGATGTGTCCAGTGGAGAGAGGCAGGATGTGAGTTGGTGGTCTTTAGACTCAAGAGTCTGTGCTCTTTCCATTGTACCAAATATAACGCTGCTTTCCAAGAGAACTAGGTAAACTGAACATAGTAACATTTTCAACCCATTAACCAGAAATAGTTTTATTGACTATTCCTGCCCCTATCTGCATCCTCTGATCTCAGGGTCAATAGTGTTCTTTCTATTTTGTGTAAGAGAACTGGTTGCAAGTCAGTCCCCAGTCTCCACTTTTGCCCAAAGCTTTCAAAAAATGGAGAGAAAAGTATTTTCTCTATCTATAGCCATTGGAACCATTACTTCACCCCAAACTCTGCTCTTCTGCCTCACTGCAGCTTGGAAGTAACCCTCAGGTCTTGAAGAAGGCACAGTGATTAAAGTATTCAACTTGAGGTCAGGGAAGACATGAGTTCAAATTTTGTCTCAGACACTTACTAGCTATGCACCCTCAGACAAATCTCTTAACCTACATTGCCTCAGTTTTCTCATCTGTAAAATGATGATGATAATAGTATCTACCTCTCAGGGTGGTCATGAGGATCAAATGAGAGAATTTTTATAAAGTGCTTTGCAAATATTAAAGTGCAATATCAATATTATACTCTTGTTATATGAGGCAAATTTTGCACTTCTTAAAGTATTTATTAAGTTAAAAATATATTTACTATGGGTCAGACACTGTATAAAATCTTTGGCAGACCCTAGCAAACTGGAAAGGCTTCAAGGATGGACTGCGTGATGGAGTGGATTCAAGAACCACCCTAGCTAAGTTTTGAGAAGTTTCTTTGTTCAAAGACTGTTTTCCACCCCCAGTCAAAATAATTCCTTAAACCATTGACTGAGGCATAAAAGGATCACAAGCAATTCTGGTTGAGGAAATATTGGGAAAGTACAGATCCTTGAATCACTAAAGTTTTCTGATAACTTTTTCAATTTCTTTCCCTTTATTTTTTTTAGAGCAGAAATTGTATTTTACTTTAAACACTTTCTAGTAATTTTCTTAAGAAGCAATTATGATTTCAGTGAGGCAACACTTAAAAAAGCAATATGCTTTATCATAAAAGGACCTAGACTTAACCAGAATATGTCTTACTTAGACATTCTATACATATTAATTGAATGAATAATAAATTCTGAAAAAATTACTTTGGCAATTAGGGGAAGTGGGAGATGGTGTGGGGAATGGGGCTCTTAAAACTGATTTTAGGCCCAAAGAGAATCTGTGATGCTATCAATACAGTTAACATTAAGTCAGAAAGCAAATAAATCAAAGCAAGTATAGTGGTAATTAATTTTCCAGTTCAGCTCAATTTGCTCCTATTTAAATGGAATGCTCTTAAATTCTCATTCACTTGATGATAGCTGAGAGGGTCAAAAGGTTAATTTAGAACTTATAACAAGAGAGCTGGTATTGTATGGTGAAAAAAAATTCCTTAACTTTGAGTCATAGAGTTATAGATCTTAAACAGGAAAGGAACTTGGAGGCCATCTAGGCCAACCCTCTCATTTTACAGAAGAGGAAACTGAGGCTTAAGGATATTCAGTGACTTACCCAAGGTCATATAATTGTTAAATAGTAGATGTTATCTGACTAGAGATCTAGCACTCTTTTTATTTTAAGCATTTATTTACTTTCTGCCTTAGAAGAGTGGTAAGAGGCAGGCAAATGGGGTCAAGTGACTCGCCCAGAGTTACACAGCTAGGAAGTGTCTGAGGCCAGATTTGGAGATCTAGCACTCTTTCTTCTGTACCATGATTACTCACAAAATTTGGAGTCTGGTTAATTTATTAGTTCAGTGAAAGTAGACAAGTCATTACCTCTCAGAACCTCAATTTTTCAGCAACCAAATGGGAAATAGTCATTCTTGCACTACCTTCTTTTTAGTGCTGTTGAGAGGGAAGCCCTTTGTAAGTTAAACACAACTTTAAAAAGGTGAACTATCATCAGTGATATGCTGGTAGATGTTTAACAATCTGCTCCCCTCCCAAAAATATGACAAATTTCAAAAAACTTTTTCCTTCTGTCTCAGAATCAATACTAAGTATTAGTTTCCAGACAGAGGAGCAGTAAGGGCTAGGCAATTGGAGTTAAATGGCTTGTCCAGGGTCACACAACTCAAAAGTAATTGTCTGGGGCAGTTGGGTAGCTCAGTGGATTGAGAGCCAGGCCTAGAGACGGGAGGTCCTAGGTTCAAATCTGGCCTCTGACACTTCCCAGCTGTGTGACCCTGGGCAAGTCACTTGACCCCCATTGCCCACCCTTACCACTCTTCCACCTATGAGTCAATTCACAGAAGTTAAGGGTTTAAAATTAAAAAATTGTCTGAGGCCAGATTTGAACCACTTAGTCACCTAGCTGTCCCGTATGTCATATTTTAAAGTTTAATCTGAATTATTGAAATTTTCTTCTCTCTCAAGTCTAGACAATCAACAAAACAATAAATCAAGGCTGATTTGTAGTGTTGGTTGAATTCTGAGGTACAAGTACACTGAAAATTTAACAATTGGTTCTTTTGAACCAGTATGAGCTGGCTCTAGTACACCCTTGGCCAACATCATGATCAAGATTATTATTATCATCATCATCATTGCCATCATTATTGTATAACCAGTTATTTAAATAGTTATTATTTCTCTGCTATTGGATCCTTTTTGTTGGGTTGGCTATATAGATTTCTCCAGTAGGAGGAGATGAGGAAATTAATTAGAGGAAGGTTTAAGAGCACTTCTGGAGGGGATGTTGGAACAGATAACTGCCACAAAGATCAGATTATAGAACGTGGACCATGGATGGCTGAAGGGGGAAGCCTAACTGCTGTAGAGGTATTGGCAGAAGAGGAGACTTTTGGGACCACAAAAGAAGATCAGGAAAGTTCAGGATAAATAAGATAAAAGATCAGAGAGGGAGGCAAGGCAGTCAAAAAGAGAAATCAGGACTAAGCCCTATAACATCGATCAAATTGAGATCTATGCAGAGAAAGCAAAAACAAAAACATAAAAATCAATTTTGTTATTGTTCGATCATGTCTGACCTTTTGTAACTTGTGGATCATAAAAAAAAAGCCATGGGGCTTTATGGTGAAGATATCAGAGTGGTTTCTCATTTCTTTCTCCAGTGAATTAAGGTAGACAGAAGTTAAGTGACTTATCCAGGATAACACACACTAGTAAGCATCTGAGGCTACATTTTAATTCAGTTTTTCTTGACTCCAGGATGAGGGCTCTAGTCATCTAGCTGCTCCCCAAACCAATTTTGGGAGAAGTAAAAGCATTTCCCTTTTTTCATAGATGAGCACTTCTTTCAAGGAATAAGTAGAACCTGAAGCCAGTCTATGTATTTTCTGTACTTTCCACTGAGCTTCAAGATATTATTAAAAAACAACATTGTATTGGAGAATGCACAGGAAGGAAACAAATGGATGAATAATGACTCATCAGAAAAAAAGATAATAACTTCAATATTTTTGATTTGCAAAAAAACTACTTTCCTCACAAAAATCCTATGGGGAAGGTAAAGTACAACCATCCCATTTTACACATGATATAACTGAAGATCAGAGAAATAAAGTGACTTGTTCAATGTCACACAGCTAATAAGTGGTGAAACAATTAAGAATCTGTTGTCCTAAGTCTAGCACATGCTTTCAATTATACTTTAAATTTTTTCACAATTAATAGGTATGTATATAAGTGTGCTAATGAGGAAATCCTTTAGAAGTCCATGGAAACTGTCATGAGAAAGGGCTCTTTTGGGAGAGCTCATGGAATAAAGATGCTGTGACTGAATGATGTCTGAATTATAGCTCAAATATCTGATAAGATTATTTGACTTTATAAGTGCCTGCTCTTTAATATATAGATTAAGTACATTTTGTTTTCTACTCTCTTTTTATCTAGAATCACAAAATCACAGAAGAGACTAAGGCAGTGATGGTGAACCTATGGCACAGATGCCAAACATGGCATGCAGAGCACTCTCTGTCGGCATGCGGCTGCTCCCCCCACTCCAATTCATTATCAGAAAGGCAAAGGGACTCAGTCGGAGCTGCTCCTCTCCCCCCTCCACTGTTTCTGATGACATTTTTTCATATCCCCACCCCTCTGCTCAGTAGCCAATGGGAACACACAGGGAGTAAGTTGGATGGCTCATAGGCAGCAGAGCTAGAGGGGAGCAGAGCACTCAGATCACTCCCCCCACCCTACACTCACTGAGAACATTCCTCTCTTTACCTGCTCCTCTGCCCAGAAGCCCAATGGGAGTGCTTCCTCTCTCACCTGTGTGGGGTATGGGGGAGGGCAAGGTGCCTAGCACTCAGTGGGGGGGGGTGCCAAGTGTGGCACTCTGCCTATGAAGATTCATCATCACTGGACTAAGGGATATCTATGATGAGAGTTATCAACCAAGTCAAAAAATTGTTATCTCTGATTTTGTGACCCCATTTGGGATTTTCCTGGCAGAGGTATTGGTGTGGTTTGCCATTTCCTTCTCCAGCTTATTTTATAGATGAGGAAACTGAGGCAGAGTTAAGTGACTTGCCCAGGGTCACATAGCTAGTAAATGTCTGAAGCCAGATTTGAACTCAGGAAGATGAGCCTTTCTGACTTCAGGTCAGGCAGTCTGTCCCCTGGGCCACTAAAAGTGCAAGTCCACGAGTTGTGTTTCCCATCCTCCTTCCATCAGTGAAGGTCTAGGTAAGAATGTGCATGGGCTATACCATCTTTCCCATCTGAGAAGCACTCAAGCCTTTCCTAGCCTTCCCATGGGTTAGAACAGACCTTCAAATAAGTTGGTCAAAGAGGTGGATCATGGGGTGCAGGTGATGAAGTCACCTTTGTACTCCTTGAACTAATTTAACTTTCTGCTTCCTAGTTCCCTACTCCAGATATAGTCAAAGCTCTAATGCTAGAAGAAAGGAGCAGAGATCCTACTTTTAGATCTTACTCAACCCTTACAGTTACTTTTAAAATCAGGAGCCCTAGGCAATCCATGCTGTACCTGGACCCAGGAACACTGGTACCAGGAATGAGGGATACAGAAAGACACTGATGCAGAGAGTTCCTGGGAAAGACTAAAAAAATGAGAGCGCTGGTAGGAGGCAATGGGAGCCTTGCAGGATGGTGTGTGGACAGAGACATGGTGAGAACATTACTGAGGGGTAAGAGGGGAGAATGGTACACCAGGTCAGGGATATGCTGCAGTAACTCTTCTTAAGCCTTCAAGACCACATTTATTGCACAAACAAACATATGTGTACAAATATGCCCAGGAACAGTTTTGATTTTTGCTTTTCACATAAGAGACTTGTTTTGATTGGAAATCACTTCTGTGGTTCTTGTCTGTGAATTCCCCTTCAGAGAAAAATGTGCATTTGGAACCATCATTGTCAGGAATGTCCTTAGTCATCTGGGGAGGGCTAGGCCACATTTTTTCTGCTGAACAAGGAGGTTACATCCCCTTTGACCAAATGGGCCTGCGATTGAGCATTCCTTGTTTGACAATCCTCCTGCCAAGGCAGAATGGTCGACAGAAATGGTTGTTGGCTAACACCTACAATACAATATAAGATCCTGAAGAACTCATTGTCAGTAAGCTTGCCCTAATGACTATCAGAAGCCTTATGACCCAGGAGCACCTTAGTTTGTATTGGGACAGGAGGAAGAGATTTCTAGTGCCCAATCTCCTGAGCCTTCATCAAGCATAATTTTAATCCTGAACCTTTCTAGTTGCATAATGATTTACTTAGATTCATCAACATACCATTTCTCAAGCCCACAGAACATTCCAGACAGAGTAGTTAATAGAGATAATTAATGAAATCGTCATAGCAAATAAGGTAGAGTTCTGCCTCTGGACCTCTCCTAGCTCATTTGTTATTTCTCTCAGTTCTTGGTCTCTTCTTCCTGTAGACTGTTACTCCCCATCTAAGTTACCAGGGATTCAATAATAAAGATAAATCTAGTTAAGACATGTTAGATTTACTTTTGGGACCCCACGTGCTACATAAAAACACACACTGCCAACATGTACATACATAACCCATAGCTCCATTTCTGTGGTGGTCTCTGGTGTCATGGTAACGAGTTAAGTTCCTTTTATGGCCTCACTGGTTAGGAACTACCGATAATAAAAACCAAAATACAGTTTAATAGTCACCACCTGGATGTAGTATAGGGGGAAAAGAGAGATCTTTTTTTTTTAATGTGATCAGAAGCTTTTAAATAATAAAATACTGAAATAAATCTGCCTTCTATCTGGCTTCATAAAATGAAACCTGCAAAACTTAGGGACAAAATTCCTTTATCCTTTCCTTAGGTCTTGTTTTCTGGTCTATATAGATGGTTCTGTTGAGTCCTGATTTTAAGTCTTTTATGTGCATAGGATGAAATAACATTTAATATTTTGTGAAAGAAAACATAAGGTCAGGGGATCAGGTGTGCAAAAGCACACCACTCCTAAGGTGGCCGTTATTTAATTCATTTATTTTTAAGCCCTTCTAGCTCTTCTTCCCCAAATAAGGAAAAAACAAAACCCAGCAACAACACAATTTCTTATAACAAAGAAGCACAATCAAGCAAAACAGACCCACACATTTGGGTTGCCCTCTTTTTTTTTTTTATTTAAATCAAAGATGGAATTGAGGGTTTGGCATCTTTAGTTCTTGTCAACAGGCATGAATTGTATCTGTGGAATTTTAAGAGACATTCCCACCTACACTACCCTCTGATAATCTTTTTTTGCCCTAGGTTTGCTATTGTGATTGGAGTGGGCAGTGAGAATGAAAGGACTCAGAGAAGGAAGGGAAGATGAGCTGTGAGGGAAGCAGAGTGATAGACTGAGCAGTGATATTTTGGCACTAGTGTTAATCTTGGAAGAAGGGAGTTATTTGAAAAAAATGAAAATGATCCCAAAAGAAATTCCAGATACTGAGGTTATTTGGGCTAATAGTATATTTTATCAGCACAAATGAGTGATGGGCTACTCAAGAGTCCAAGTGTGCTTTTAAAGTCCAAGTGCACCCCAGGCAATGCATTTCTAAGTTATGTCTTCGAGTCTGGAGTCCTCTGAATTTGCCTCATCAGCTTTGGTGAGGGTAGTCAGGCACCCCTGGTTTTGAATTGATCCCCACATTGTCCCCTTGTTCCTTACCAGTGCTGCTCTGAATGGTCCTCACGGTGGTAGTTGTTCGGGGTGGAGATGAAGACCTCAGGGACACACATTCATCATCCTGGGAACAGCCCTTCTCAATCGCTCTCACGTAGCTATGGCTCCTCATGCGGAAACAGCCTGGCATCGGCAGGTCCAGGGCTTCTACTGCCTGAGATTCCAGTTCACTGAATACGGATTCACACACAGACTCAAACTGACCATTGACTTCCATCTCACTCACCTGCAGGAGAAGAGAGAGTGCTTCCTTTAATTTAGGAGGCACAAGAGGGCACAAGCAACCATTCAAATTCTGCTCCAATGCTACTTTATGTGAGGGACAGACCCAAGACCCTCCAACACTATGCCATCAGAAAGCCAGCTCTAGCAGGTTCCGCCATCTGGAAAGGCTTTTGAGTGTAGCTTTAGATGAATGGCATTCAGAGGAACTGTTCAACAATAGTCAGTCAACTACCAACTGCTGAACTTTTTTGTCTACGTCAATGGATGAAGACTGTCAACTAAGGTTCAAAGGGCATGTAGGCTGTATTGATGAAGAGAGTACTAAAGAAATTATAGATCCTTTAAATGCTGAACTGAAATCATGGAGGAATGAAAAAAGGAGGGGGAAGAAAAGAAAAAAGAGGAGAAAACAGAAGAGAAAGGTGAGGAAAAGACACAAGGGATATTTAACTGTAGCTGATGCTCTGCCATGTGCTTTTGGTAAATTCTAGGTATACAACACAACCTTAGACATAGGGACTTTCATAAGGAAAATCATGAAAGAGAAAATTAAGTCACCTTTTTGGCAAATTAAAAGTCTTAAATATGATATACTCCTTGGAGTAGCAGTGAGGATAGAGGGTGAGGGAAGTGTGGTATTGAGATGGGACCCAGAAAAGAGGTATGTCCAAGATGTTTTGTGTACTTTACCATATTAGCTGACACCAATTCAAAAGTATGGATTGGGTCAGCTTGGTAGCACAGTGGCGAGAATGTCAGGCTTGGAGTCGAGTTCCAATCTAGTCACAGACATTTCATAGCTGTGTGACCCTGGGCTAATCACTTAACTCCAACTGCCTAACCCTTGCCACTCTTCTGTCTTAAAACTGATACTAGGATAGAAAATAAGGGTTTAATAACCAACAAAAAACTCCAGTGGATTGACCTTCACATGACATATTCATTGATATAATATTTGGAAAAGTGGAGGCATTCAAGTATAACTTCAACTTGACTTTCTTGGTGAATAAGAATGCATGACAAGATTTGAATCTTTGAATTTATTATGCAAATCTTAGGAAAATCTTTTAAATTCTGAATACTTCACATGTCCCACTTGAAAGGGGAAAAAATCACTTTCAACCTTGGAGGTCTTTAAGTAGAGTACTTTGTTGGGTATGTTACAGTGGAGATTCTTTTTTTTTTTTTTTTTAAATAAAACCCTTACCTTCCGTCTTGGAGTCAATACTGTGTATTGGCTCCAAGGCAGAAGAGTGGTAAGGGTAGGCAATGGGGGTCAAGTGACTTGCCCAGGGTCACACAGCTGGGAAGTGTCTGAGGCCAGATTTATAGTGGAGATTCTTTTGTGTATGGATTGGGACTAGATTGTTGCTGAAGTTCTTTCCAACTCTCAAATTCTACGTTTCTGAGAAAAAGTGAGGGGAATGTTTTCACACCTTAAAGGAAAGAACTTGTACATGAATGGAAACCTCTCTGTAGAAAGAGACTGAATTCTCAGTGGTTCTGTGATCCCAGATATCATTCTTCCCTCCCTCCACCAACCATTCCAGATCCCTTGGATACTGGTTCCATGTTAAACAGCACAACACACACTTTGTTATCTTCAAGTGTGGGAAACACTTGAGTTGGATAAACCACTATTTTGGGAAAGGGGCTTATCTTGTGTTTGGAGACTATAGGTATTATTAAATACAATATTTTTTGCACCCTGGAATAAAAGCTTTCTCACTCCAGTTTCTTACAGTGTTTTTTTCTGATCTCTCATTTGTTCCTTCCAGATTTCTTTCCTAGGATTTCTTTGGTTGATGTCTTCTGTAGTTTCAAAATCATAAAGTTTCTTAGCATGTGATTTCCCCTTACCCCCTTAAATTGAGGGCAAAGTAATAGTTTTACCACTTAAGTAGCTCATGGCCCTGGGGCAGATAAAAGAAGGGTACTCCCCAGGATATATTCTCTAAAGTTCTGATACTAAAAATTGTAGGAAGAAATAAAATCGGTTTTTACTTGGGGAATGATGGGTGTTACATATTTTTTTTTGCACATCAGCATCTATTCCTTTTTCTTCTCTCAAGCCAACATTTCCTACTTTTGACTGACAAGAAAAAACTAGAAAATTAAGCACCGAACTAGGGCCTAGTCTGGATTGGACAATGGCCAGAGACAACTGCCCAAATATTTAGTCCAAACAAATTCTTCTGTTTGGATTAAAGTTAAGAGTGTGTTAGTGAGCATATATATTTTGGTCATTTGCAAAACAATCTCTTTTCAGAAGCATTTTATTTCTATGAGGTATTGATGTGGAAATCAAATAATTAGTTATTCTAGGCCAGTTTCTTGACTTATAATTCCTTTGAGAAATTGGACACTGGCATTCCAAATAAAGTAGAGTAAAATGCTATTGAATGTGTACTATTATTGCTGATAGTAAATTTGTAATATTTTGAGGATGGGTATAGAAGATCTCCATCTTCCTAGAACCCAATTACTTATTTAATGTGCCTACTGTGTGCACAGCACAATTTTAGGCATAGAGGCTTTCACAGGGGCAGTCATCCTCCCAGTGATTGATGACAATGTCACAACTAGGAAAGAATACAATAAAATCATTTGCAGAGTCACTGGCTTGTTTGGAAAATGAATAAGACAATGAGGATCATTTACCATCAGGGTCCCATTTAGAATAGGTACTTTTCTTGTATTTTATTTATGGCACAAATAATTATGCTGTTGAATCGCAGAGCCTGCCAAGGCCCAGCATCACATGGTGATACATCTTATGCCATGAATCTCAACACCATCATTTCCTTGATGTCTCATTAACATGTCACCTGAGGGGAAAATACTGCCTATAGTAAGGTCAGGCACAACAGCTTATGAAATAATAGCAGTAGGTGGTGTGGCTAATGTGTCCTGGGGGAAATTGTACATTTTCCTTTATGGGGGGAAAAAAGCAATGCTCTAAATATAGTCACATAGTCAGGATTGAGCCATATAAATTGCATAAATGATTTTGAGCAAAATTTCCTAAAATTGCTCTGAAATATTTTGCAGGTATACCAACCAGGTTTATAGGCTCTATTTTGACAGTTCTCAATTGTGTTGTCTACTGAAAATATTCAGATGACATTAATATTTTACTCCAAATAGTGAGAAAAGAAAAATAAAATACATTTAGAAATTGTCCTATATCATACTGACAGTTTGCTATAGCTTGGATGAAGATGATATCCATCAGGTGATCTTGGCTAATGCTAATTACTAGATATAAGTGAAGCTTTGTTGAGTAAATGTGTAATGTCAAGATATTTTAGTTTAGCAACTCCTATCATACAGGTATAAAACATATGTAGGCACCTTGTCTACTAACTCTTTCTTGATTCTTTTCCACAGCTGTTCTTGGGTCTTCTCTGTTGTCCTCCTAGTTTTGCCTCAATTCCTTGCTTGGGTGCTTCCATTTCAGATGAAAGGGACACGGTGAGAAAACTGTGGGGTCTCACTGAAATGAATTTGCTTTTAAAGGATCTTGCTTTCATTTCTGAGTTACTGTCAGTCAATTCCTCCTTCCTTCCTTCCTTCCTTCCTTCCTTCCTTCCTTCCTTCCTTCCTTCCTTCCTTCCTTCCTTCCTTCTTTTTTTCTGCCCTGTTGTTCTCTGTTTCTCTCTTTGTCTCTCTTTTCCTCTCTGTTCCACTTCCTATCTCTCTCTACTTCTTCCTCTTTCCATCTCCCTTTCTCCCTTGCTTTGCCCTCCCTTTAATTCTTTGTTGACCTTCAGTGATTCTAATTTCATACTTGAAAGAGAAAACTAACATATACTTACTTTTGTATCCCTAATTGTTGTTAGATCAATTCACTCATTGTATATCCAATGAATTCTGCTCATTTTTCACTTGATTTATGTTCTTTACCTAGTTTGGAATTTCTTTTTTCTTTTCACCAATCTAAATTCTACCTGTCCATTAAAGCCCATATCTACCACCACAACAAAACCCTCACTGATTTTTCTTATCTATACTAATCTTGCTACTTTTTGAAGTCCAACACACTGCTATCTGTTCTGTGCTATGGGGAGATAGTGCCTTATTTCTATTGTGTCTTCTGTTATCCTCTAGTAATTTCTCATACATAACTTTTCTCTCCCCAGTTAGTCTTGTAAACATGTGGAGGACAAGGAATATTATAGGTATTTCTCTTGGTTCCTAGCATGATGTATTAGTGTTGACCTATAGAAGGCATTTAATAATTTCTTATTGAATTAAATTAAGTTAAATTCTAGTAAACCCTTAGTTTTCTTTCTCAACATGTTCAAAAATTATTCTTTTGTAAAGAGGGACCTGAAATAAGGATGAGGTTAAGGAGAAATATGTGTTTAATTTTTGAATGGGATTTAAAATATAATTTAAACTAGTGGTACAAACTGAAATTCCAGGCCAGTAAGCAAAATTTTGAAATAGGTCTTGCTTTGTTCCACTGCTCTAGAAGTGACATCACAGATCCTCAAACACTGTAGGGAGTTATTTGGGAAGAAGCTGGATCTGTTCCCTGAGCCTCACCTGGCTGATTGTGCTCATGGCTCTCATGTAGCTCTCATTCCTAGATCGGAATTTTGGTGAAGTGAGAAGTCCTGCAGGATCCAGGCTATCCAAGCTCCTGTTGATTGAGACTTCACTCACTGCCCTCAGGTAACTGTGGCTCCGGATCTGGAGTTTTGGGGAGTGTTCATTTGATATCCTGGAAAAGAACAATAGGAAAGTTATATTTGGTTATTTCCCCAAATGAATGTAAATGAGTTTTAGTAGAGTGATTATTTAGGCAACCCGGTAAAATATGGTGACTGAAGTTACAGAATTTCTGTGAATTTGGCTCTAGCCCCACCATAGCTAGGCAACTTCTAGACAGTGAACAGGGTCAGGCCATGCCAGATGACAGATAAGGATTTGCCAGGTATACTTGGGGGCAATCTCCATACTGGCACTTTTCCAGCAGGCGGAGGAGAGCTATGCCTGGATCCCTGAAGAATTCTGCCTAGTGGCCTGGATCATGGAAATTAATCTGGGGTTCTTTTCTCCCTCTAATTTCTGAGTGTTTAATTTTTTCCTGCACCTCTTTCTTCTTTTTTGCCTTCCCTCTTGGGACTTTTAAGCACCAGAAGTAATCAAGTGGGAATGAATTTTCAGCCACCTATAGGTTTTATTAGAGAGGCAGCTGAACATGCCCAGATGCATAGAATTCTGGCATAGCATCAAGAAGACCCGAGTTCAAGTTCTGCCTCTAACACATGTGATGTGACTATAGGCAAAAAACTCAACCCATGTCAGTGCTCCTGGCAACTGATGCCATAGAAAACTTGCTGAATTGCATTGGTGCGCAGATTTCCACTTTACATAAAGTCTACTATTTCTTAGAAGTCAGGTCTGGACCAAACTTCTTTACTCTTCAAACAAAAGCAAAAAGTTTCATTTCTTTGCATACAGAACTTGATAGACAAAATGCATACCCCTAACCTTTCTTTAAGATGTTTCCCATGATACACAAATGCTAACACCAAATCATCAAGAATAGTTGTACTTAATTTTTAAAAAATCAAGACTTAAAAAATCTAGGGAGCACCTAGGTGGCTCAGTGGTTTGAGAACCAGGCCTGGATGTGAGAGGTCCTGGGTTCAAATTTGACCTTAGATACTTCCTAGCTGTGTGACCTTGGGCAAGTCACAACTTCCATTGCCTAGCCCTTGCTGCTATTCTGCCTTGGAATCAATATTCAGCATTGATTCCAAGATGAAAGGTAATAGTTTAAGAAAAATCTACAACATGACACCTCAGGAAGAATAAAATAAAATTCTGTCTGAAAAATACCAGCCAAGATGCTGGGAGCTAAGATGGTAGAGTAAATTATGCTCTACTTCCTAATTCTTCCACACACACACAAGAGAAAATAAGTCACCCCCAAACAAAGGAAAACTGGAAGAACAAGTCTCACTGGGGTAAGAAGAAAGAGTAGCTCAGGCAGCATAGCATCTATGAGAACCAGGAGAACTTGGAGCAGCCCAACATGCTGGGACTCCACCACAGGCAATGAAGCTGAAGAAAGGATAGGAGCCCAGCCTGAGTCCCTTTAGACAGGTATACAAATCAGAGAAGGCAGAAAACACCACACTTCTATGAGACAGTGGAGCTTTGATGTCACAGGGGAGCAGCAAGGGATACAGGATGAACTTCAGGAGATCCTTCACTTTCATGTGGCAGCAGAAGGCCAGAGGTAGCAGAACCCAGGGCAAAGGACCAGCCCAGACCAAGAAACAACAGGAGAATAGCTCACACAGAGTGCTGAACATAGATGGACAAAACAGCTGCAAAATTCTCCAGTGAGAGCCAGCAGGGCCATCTCAATAGACATACCATAAGAAAAAAAGGCAGCCAGGCCACTTCAAGTACTAGAAAAGAGAATTCAGCAAACTTGGAGGAGTGTGCCCTCTGGGTTAGGAACAGAGAAGTTACAGAGAGATAAGGTAATGGGGGGAAAACAACCAGAAAAAGAAAAAAAAACCCTGACCTTAGAAAGTTATTTTAGTGACAGGGAAGACCAAAATATAAACTCAGAAGAGGACAACAATGCTAGAAAAGAAAAATGTGAAGTCTCAAAGTGTGAATGGATGTCAGGCCCCAAAGGAACTTGAAAAGAAGTTTAAAAAAAACCAAGTAATAAAGGAATTGACAGAAAAACTCAACAGTTGGGAAAAATTCACTGAAGAAATCCCTAAAAACTAGAATAAGTCAAAAGAAAGGGAGGCACAAAAATATACCAAAGAAAACAATTTCCTAAGGAATAGAATGGATCAAATAAAAATGGAAGCCAAAAAAAAAGATAGAAGAAAATAACTCTTTAAAGAGTAAGATTGGCCAAACAGAAAAGGAAACATAAAAACTCAAAGAAGAAAATAACTACTTAAAAATTAGAATTAGATGAATAGAAGCTAATGAAATCATAAGGCATCAGGAAACAATAAGATAAAATTTAAAAAATGAAAAAAATTAGAAGAAAACCTAAAATAACTTACTGGAAAAATGACCACCTTGAAAAATAGAGCCAGGAGGGACAATCTAGAATCATTTGAATACATGAAAGCCAGCATGAAAGTAAGAGCCTGGACATCATATTATATGAAATCTTCAGGGTAAAATGCCCAGATACCCTCTAACAAGAGGGAAAAATGGAAGTTTAGATCTACTGATTACCTCCTGAAAGAGACCCCAAAATAAAATACCTCAGGACTATTATAGCTAAATTCTAGAACTCCCAGGCCAAGGAAAAAATACTAAAAGCAGCCAGAAGAAAGCAATTCAAATATAAAGGAGCCACAGACAGGATTACC